>NW_008667458.1:34023-85236 GCF_000695815.1 Acanthisitta chloris | reverse complement strand
CCCTACCCTGTGTCTTGTTAGGATTTGTTTTCTCCTGTTGTTAATAAACATGACACTTAAAGTGACACTGAACTTGTTTGTGTCATCATTTGCCATGGGAATTACTGTAACCCCTCCCACTCCTAATTCTGACCAGGCCTATTTTAAGTGAATCCTGATTACAAGAGGCCTTAGTTTGGTAACTCTTATATGCTATGAGAACCCTCCTACCTCTGCCTCCCATTTACATCTGTGAAACTCTTCTCTCTATCTTCAGCTGTCAGCTCTGCGAGGAATCACCAGATGATCCCCAGCTACATACATAGTTCCTCTATAAACAACCAAACAGGACAAATTATTATCAACATTAATTGCAAAAACTCAAAAAAGGTTTCCATATTTTGAAGATGGGATATTTTTTAGACTTAATTTGTTCTTACTAGTGCTGTATCTGCTTCATTTAGCTCAATTTTGCAATGCTTCTGTTGCACTTAGGGTACAAAACTGACCAAGAAAGAATGAAACAAGATGTTTCACACTAAAATTTACAGCTTTACTTAAAATCAAGTTGTGCGCCCAAGATCTCTGCTTTACTGAAGTTAGTAACCATTGCAGCAGTATGTATGACTTTATGCAGCTCTAAGCTCCACAATTAAATATGTGCATTCATTCAAAAAAGAGAGATGTCCATATGATTAACTCTGATGCCATGTCTTGACATATGTAAGCAGCATTCCACAGTCTTTTCACCCTAATTCCCATATCTATTCTGCAGATGTTAACTTCTCCATTGAAAGTACAAACCTGACTCTGCAAGGAGGTTTATACTCTCAGGTCTTTGCTGCAGTAAAGGACTTCACCTTGGACTGGTGAGACTGCTGTCAGAGACCAGAGGAAAGGTTACCTGGCTCAAAAAAACCCAGTGGGAAAACAATAAGGAAAGAAGGTCTAGCTCTCCTTAGGTGTGGCGGTGTCTGCTGCCCCCCAATTCTTGAGCCTTAAAATGTATGCACCAGTCTGCATTGTAATGGCATCCATAAACCACATGGCTCTGATGTAAACCCTAAGGTGTGCTGAGTTAAAGTTTGCACTGTTTGAATGCTGTGAAGTTTACTGATTTGCCTTTTGCAAAGTGTCTTATTCCACAAGAGTGACCCAAAGTTTATAAGTAAAAATTATTTCTTGTTAAACCTCCTGAGAAGAGCATTATTTCTCCTGCGCACTACCCAGGGTAATTCAAAATTACATTCCCCTAAGCCCACTGAGGGGACTGGGGCATTACAGCTGCACCTTAAGTACTGTGTCCAGTTCTGGGCCCCACACAACAAGAAAGACATGAGGACCATGTCCAGAGAAAGACAATGGAGCTTGGGAAGGGTCTAGAGAGTAATTCCTATGAGGAGCAGCTGAGGGTGTTGGGGGTGTTTAACCTGGAGAAAACGAGGCTCAGGGGTGACCTTATCACTCTCTACAACTGCTTAAAAAGAGGTTGTAACAAGGTGGGGATCAGCTTTTTTTCCCAGGCAATTAGCAACAGGACAAGAGGAAATGGCCTCAGCTGTGCCAGGGAAGGTTCAAGTAGAGCATCAGGAAGAATTTCTTGATGGAAATGATTGTCAAGTATTAGATGGTTTGTCCAGGGAGGCTGTGGAGTCACCATCCCTAGAGGCATTCAAGAAATTACTGGACATGGCACTTAGTGCTATGGTCTAGTTGACAAGGTACTGATTGGTCAAAGGTTGGACTAGATGATCTTGGAGGTCTTTTCCAACCTAAATGATTCTGTGATTCTGATTTTGTGAAAGCCTGAGGACTCCTTTGCATGTCCTTCCTGAAAGCAAGGGGCTTAAGTTTTAAATATTGACATTGAAACAGAAAGAGGGAATACTTAACAACATCTCTTTTGACCACAAAATAAATTGAAGCAAAACAAAACAAAAACTAGACAGACAACTGAAACACTATGTTGGGATTTTCTTCTCGGTGTTCTTCAAATTTACAGGTTGGACAGCATCGTTAATTCATATGCTTTAGTTTCCAGTGATAAAGTTCAAAATGTTTAACTAGGCAGTCTCAAGAAATGGAAACATACTTACCTGTCGATAGAGATGATAAAGATCATTGAAACACCACTACTAGATGTGAGACATTTGAATGAAAGCAGCTGTACATAACAGAGTTATAAGTTGGAGAATGGAAAATGCAAAGGTAGCAACTAGATGCAACAAATGATGATGACAATAGAATGAAACAGAGGTCAGATACAAACAACATTATTCTAGGAGTATCACATGATTCTATTCTCTCAGATCATCCTATTCTCCACTTAAACTTCAAAGTATTTTTCAGTCCCCATAAAGCTTATTTATTAATTGTGCATATATCGTCACAGCAGAAGCATAAGTAGTGGCAAAACAATATGATAAATCATAAAAATGAGGAGCAGCTGCCAGTAGAAAATAGATTAACAGTTACACAACACTGCTATTTCCAGTACCTAGACTTTATCTACATTAAATAAACTATGTAATGCAGAACCATTTAAATAAACAGGCAACAGTGCACACTGACACTTCTCTGTTATCCCTGCCAGCTGTGTCATGCAGGTTAGAAGTTGAACTGGAAAAGATACTTTTACTGTATTCAGACTAGGTTTGGTTTGTACCTGAACTCACACTGTTGATGTACACCACTGTCTTGGTGCATTTTGTGAAGACTAGGCTCACCCCTAGCATAAACTATAGCATTCTAAATCACCTGACACATTTGTTGAACTGCAGATTATGGAGAAAATGAAGTGCAGGCTCACACCCTTTCTGAAACATGTCACCCTTTCTCACATATGTCTTTTAATAAAAAAACCAAAGCACATTTTTTCTGCTTTTTTTTGGTTTTGCTTTGCTTGCCACAACAGTACATAATAAATCAAACATCAGAATTAAAATGAATTAAGCCCAAGCTTTTGGGGAACCCAGAGGTTAAATTAGTTTCCTTACTGATGTCATCAAGGCTAAAATGTCACCTTGCATCTGCTACAGTTCATAACGTTGCTGACCAGTGCTCTCTGATGAACACCAGCTGTCATGGTGGAACAGGAACCAAAAAGAGCTGTCTAGTCTGACACACTGAGACATATCAGGCAGAGAGGAACAAAGTGTATTGGGTTTAACCCAAGGATCCAGATGTACTGGAAATAAGCCTTTCTCCTTTTAACATACTGCCACTCACATGATATTTCAACACTTTTGCTTCCACTCTGGGTCCCATGAAGCCTCTCTTGCAGATCACAGCATCCCTAAGGTTGTGAACATCCTTTTAACTCTTTTTGGGAGCAAAGAGAAAGACTAGCAAGGGTGTGTCATTGCAGGTAAGGTGAACCTACTTTTTCCAGCTGAAACAAAGCAAGGTGGAAGCAGATGAATATACTAAAAATATGGCATATGCAGTTATTTGAACCAAGAATATGGTGAAACCCATCACTGACAACTGGAGAAAAACTTGTTTCAAGTCTTACTCATACATCTAGAGTCACATATTTTTGATTTACTTTGGCTTGGACAGGAGCTACAAGCCACAGATGTTATGTTGTTATGAATGTCTGGATCTGCTACAGTCCCTAAGAACTATGCTTTTTAACACTTGGTGCTAGGATACTCTCCTCAACATGTAATGATCCATATGGAGTCAGGTTTATTCCCTCTCACAGCTCATTGCCATCACACTAATGTTATTATGCCAGAGAAATCTCTTTTAGATTAAATGCCTCACACATGGCAGATGTTTCTCTAATCAATTATCTAAAAATAGATGCAATGAAAACAAGGAGGAAAATCATCCCTCCTCACTTTGAGGGAGACTCTCCTGGGAAAGAAGGATGGAAGAGAGGGAGAAAAGAGTTCAAAGATGAATGGGTCTTAATGGAAGGGTACATCTAATAAATTAATGACAGGCTAGCAGCAAATTAATCATAACTGAATGCATATATATTCACACACAGAGAGTCAAATCTTATTTTTTCAGGATTTGCATTTTGTTCTTAAAAATCAATTTATACAGAGCTACTGAATAATTTCTTCCTTGTGTTTTAGCTCACTAATTAGAAATGTATTTGACAACAAACTTTCTGATTTCAACTGGTTTTATCTTCACAGAGCTGGAGGCTTTTTCAGTCAGTAGTATGGAATTCTGATATATCAGAAGTAATGTGTGGTTATCACAAGCCAATATAGAATAAAAAATTAAAAAAAATATTAATCTCAAATATTAACTGACAGAAAGCATGAAATATAAATTTCACTGTTCTTATTGCTCAAGTCAGACATTTCACTTGGGGTAATCTCAGTTATAGACAGTTTCTTTATTTTTTTCTGTCATTTTATATCCAGTCAGAGAATTCATATGACACAGAAATGCAAGAAAAGTGTGGGAGGAACCTTCAAAATCACAAGCAGCATCTTTGCCCTGCCCACGCTTAATGCAAGTTAGGCAGCAAAAACCAGTGGTGTATCAGAGACTAGGAAAGTGAGTATACCATCTAAATGAGAATAATTTTACTTTCTAGGACAGATATTTCTAGTTTGGATTTTATAAAGCCCTTCCAGGCACCTTAGTGTTTTACAAAGAATGAGGGAGGAGCATTAGGTGCTGTGAAATGGGCTGGACAGTTACGAAAGGGGACCTAAGTAGATCAATAAGCAATACTGAAGAGAAAATGGGTTTAAATTTCTCCCTACCCACCAGACACAGAATGAAGGAGTCACATTGCTTTTAGCTTCCCACTGAAGTTTTGAGGCTACCAATGTCAGGTTTATGATGGATCCCCTCCTCTGTCCTAGCAGTTGGCAGCTGTTTCATCGTGTCCAAAAGTTCAAAATTATCTCAAATAGTTAGAATAGCCAAATGAATGTAGTAACTCTGAATATAGCTAGGAATCCAGTGGGCAGGCTGCTTTCTTAGTCTTGCAAGCAGGGATGTATTTTGTAGAGTAGTTTCACAGAGGAATTCATTATGATCTTCCCTGCAGGATATAGAAAGAAAATAAGGCTCAGAGCCAAAAGGGATGTAAATGGTGACATGTTCCTCCAGAAAAATAGTGAGTGTTAACAGCTGTCTGAGAACATGTAGGAAAGCAACAAGTGGGTAGCTTTTTGGCAAAGAAAGGACTGTATTTCAGATTATTTGGTATGATACATTTGTTTAAAAGGGTAATAACAATAAACTAGCCTGAATACTCACTGCTGAGCAATGACATGGAAGAGCAGTAAGATGGTAAATAATCCATTTTAATATCCATTTACATTATAAAGACCATTAATGGACAAAAGTTACAGCTTTCTCAAACTGCTACAGGAAGAAGGATGGGGCTACTGTTGCTACTAATGTAACCTTTTCCCTATTTGAGACCCTTCTGTAAAGAGATGTCAACATATAAAGATTGAGAAACATATGAGAAAGACAACTTGCAAACAGCAAGACAACGCATAGGATTTTATAGGCCATGCTATCTTTTACAGCACACCACCCATCTGAAATGCTGTGGTATGCCTGTCCATGTGCTCCAGTAGCTGTTGATTACCCCAGTTTAAATAAAGCATCTGTCAATACTCCCAATTAAAGTCTCCATCAGCTCTGAGCCAAGCCACAGATCCAGCTGGAGTTCAGCATGGCTTCCTTCAGTTGGGATCCTTTTTCCCAGCTTCCAGTGCTAACAAATTACATATGGCCCAGTTTAAAAGTCATGAGGGTTTCTGTGGGAATTACCTCCACACTGGCTGGGTCCCACTGCAGCTGCCTAGTAACAATCATTAGTGGGACACAGAAGAACATAATGCAACTTCCAGATTTAGTTTCCATAGTAGTGTCCAAGCCCAACAGAGAGCAACACCTCTTTGCTTTTCATCCTAGCTCTGGTTTGCAACCCCTGTGGGTCTCTGCCCAGTCAGAGGGGAGAGCAGGGAACACCAGGGGCTCACAGCAGTGGTGTGTCTACCCCACCACAAGATGCAGTGTGCCAGGACTGACTTTCAAGGCAAATGTGAGGTCAGTTCACTTTGTCACATGAAGTGCTCTTCTGGCAGTTAACTAGGGACTGACTATCCAAGCACAGCCTAGATGAAAGCAACAAACATCATCATCTGTTGATGTGGTGAAGTCAGCCTCTCAACCACACCTGCCAGATTTCAGAGTGTGGACTGGTCACCATCTACAAACACCTTCTAGGCAAATTTTGGGAAACTAAGAAAGTGAAACAGGTGCAAGGGCCAGACTCCTTATGATCAACACAAAAAACACAGTTTGGAGCTGCCAAAGACAGGATGTGGAATACAAATATCCTTTCCCACAATGAAACAGCAAGGTCTACACAGAGCACCCATGCTGTTGGAGAAGAGGGTGAGAAAGGGCTTTATTGTTACAAAGGAATCCCAGTCAAATGATTTCAGCTTTCTCTCTCCTGTTCTCCTATGTATGTGTCTCTTGTATGTGTGTGGCACCGTCTCACCAGCTTAATCCTTCCTGGTTCAGTTTTCACAGCCGGAATCACTACTGTTTGATTTCTCTGCATATAAAATACCACATGTTTTCTTCACTTATGTCATTAGCAAACATACATGCTATGGGCAAGCAATTACAGAAGGCAATTGTTTAACAGGGGAAACTGCAACTAGGCTGTGTGTTGGGCAAGACCCCCAGCAATGGATTTATGGGGCTTGTACGCTCATATGAGGCACAGAATTCACTTGATGCTTTTATGGAAAATTCTGTAATTGCCACATGCTCACAATGTATATTAGCACTATTAAAATCCTTACTTGCTTTGGGTTAAATTTATCCATGTAAAGTGGAAGGACACAAACCATGTTATATTTATGCATGCAGTTGGAGATAAGGCTGCACATTCTTTTACATAGTCTTTTTGTATGGGAAATTTAATGACAGGATTCCAGACCGTTATCCAGGAAAGTTGAGGAGCAGAGCAGAAAATGTGTCAATCACCTAAGGCATCAAAATTCATTTGATCAAAAGTGTTGCAGATCTAGCGCATGATACTTAACAACATTGTCAACTTCTAAAGGTGCTCCTGTAGAGAAAAATGCCTTCTTTTGACCACTAACTCTTGAGCAAATTTCAATTCACTGTTATATTTTTACATCTGCTTTCGAAAGCTACTGTAAATAAGAGGCTAGAATAGAAACAATGGCACAGATTTAAATTATACTGTGATGTAATCATATATCACTATAATAAACAAATGCCTGTTTCTGGAAATATACAGTTTGGGAGTGAAGACAGAAGGATATCCATCACATTTTTTTCCCCAGAAGCCACTGCTTTAAGGTTAATGCAAAACAAAAATAGGCAAGCACTAAGTTTTTAATAGTGATTTTGTTTCTGGTCATCTAGGGTTTTGTATGTGAAACTCTGGTTTGCTGTGGGGTGTACCATTTTGGTTTTCGCTTTTTCATTCTCGTAGATATCAGTTTGATATGAAAGGTAGTATTTTAGGTCTTTGTATCATAACCCTAATCAACAAACAGCTCAGCACAAGGCCCCTCACACTGAAGTCTGTTGAATCATTTTATGTATGAAGACAAGCTGCTTGTTGGTTCAGAACCTCAATTCATTGCCATAGTTAGAGTGTCGACCCTCTCATGGTGTGCATATGCTAAGTGTGGACATCAGAAATGCATTTATATTTGACCGTAATTCTGAATATCGAATACATTCTTGTTCAGAAATCTAATTCCTTAAAAATAAGAAAAATAGAAAATTAAAATATTTAAGTAATAATTAAACTGCTACAAAGCTGTAAGAATCACTAACTGGATCTGAGAGGATTCCCTCAAATCCACATGAATTTCTCACTGAGCAATACTAAAAGCAGTCTGGAACTGTAGAACATCATTATAAGAAATCACAGTTCAGAAAATATTCTGAACTCACAGATTCTATGATGTGAATTAATACATTTACTCTTTGTTGTCAAGTTGGACTATTCATACTCTCAGATATTCAAATTATTTAAGTAAGAGGAATAAAAATTTCAAATATGCTATTTCTTTTTACTTTCTTTTTGAGTGCCCTTGTTTCAACATCGCAACAAAGACAAGTAATAAACCCCATTTTTCTGAAATTCTGAGAAAGTTTTTAACAGTACAGTCCTTCCTAATGTCTCTGACTTTTCAGAGGATGAAATTCTTTCACTATCCACTTTTTTTTAACACCTGGCCAACAGCTGAGTTCTAACCAACACTATTTCTTATTCAAATCATTTTATTTCTGAAGATCATTAATAGAATACTATATTCTGGTGGAGATCTGTTTATAGCAACAAACGCAGTAACACTGGCTCATTCTTAGTAACAGTGAGGCTAAACTATGCTGCTGTACTCAGCATGTGAGGACTTCTCCAGCATGACAGACTGACCCTGAGAAGCAGCACACATTTCCTACATCGTTAATCAACTGTTGTTGTCAAAGGAGGCATAGCATAGGGTATACTATCACAGAATCACAGAATTGGTAAGGTTGAAAGAGATCACAGTGGGTGATCTTGTCAAACCTCACTGCTCAAGCAGGGCCATCCTAGAGAACATGGTACAGGGTTGCATCCAGATGGTTCTGGAATATCTCCAGTGAGGGAGACTCCACAAACTGTCTGGGCAACTGTTCCAGGGCACAGTCATTCACACCGTAAAGTTCATCCCCATATTCAGGGGAAACTTCCTGTGCATCAGTTTCTGCCCATTGCCTCTTGTGCTATTGCTTGGAACCACCAAGCAGAGCCCAGCTCCAACCTCTGACACCTCTCTTCAGATACCTGTATACATTGATGAGGTCCTCTCTCTCCAGGCTGAACAGGCCCAACTCTTTGAGCTTGTCCATGTAAGACAGATTCTCCAGTTCCCTAATCCATGAATATCTGGCTTCCAAAGCATCTACTCAGATCTTTTTAAAGTTTACATATATTGTACTGACCTTAAGTGTTTGAACCCAATTAACTCCTTTAATTTTCTCCTTCTATACTGGTGAATACAGAGCAGTAGGGACCACTTTCCTGAGTTAAATGTTTTTATGATGTGATATCACTTGCAAACTAGACCCACTGTAGAGCCTCTGTGCAGGATATGAATAGCAAAGGCATGTGGTAAAAGTATTATTGGCAAAAAATGAGAGTACAAAAATAGAATTTATATAATATATTCAGAAAAGTCATACATACTTATTAGAGTCCACATTGCACATTTTGCTTGTATGCTTATAAAAACAATATCCACCCATCATGGAGGTTGATTGCCACAGCACATCTAAAAAAAATCTGCTTCTTTGGTTTTATTCTTGACATATTGCCACAGCTGGTAAAATAACTGATTGCTTCACATTTAATATTCTCTGTCCTCATAATTATGCACAAATGAAATGGGGTTCACTATTGCCTAGCAAAGCATGTGTCATTGCTTGGATCAGATAAGGTCTTCACTGCTGTTCCTGCCAGATCAGGGGAGGGAATGGAACATTCAGATCCTCACTACTGCTACCATGGGACAGCATTAAATAGAAGACACTCAGTAATATAGTGAATTGCATTCAACCTGCCCTGGCTCCAGAGAGGACACAGCAATGCTCTATCCGACCCAAAATGAAATCTTGGATGATGTCATGATTATATGCAGCCTGCAAGATGTTTCACACTCATACTGTGTCCAAGCTAAATACAGATGAATTGTGTACAAATGGATCAGGTCACAGATCCCAGAATGAGTGGATATAAACTGTTCCAAATAGTTTTATGTAAAGTACAATTCCCCTCACATACTAACATGCATTGGATTTTCTGGAAGAATGAACAAATAAATGTAGCTATTGGCACGGGAGTGTTCCTGTAGTACATGAGTGTACATGAGCTTCTTGTTGTGATCCACAGGTAGGAAAAATTGGAAGAAAACAGAAGTTACAGTACTACCCAGCAGTTCTAGCAGTTGCATGATCACTGATGTACATTAGCACAGATCTCTTTCCTCATGGTCCCATGCTGTGGCTCAGAGACTGAATTTGACTGGGCATTTCAATCTCTCAACAAGTTCATCACAAGGGCTTTAGGTGAAACAAAGCCTACAGAACTATCTAAGGGAGCAACTATTTTGCTCATAATTATTTTTCCCAGGATTTCCTATACTTTCCCTGAGTGACCAAAGGCCAGGAAATTGACAAAATTACTTTCAGTCTTTCTATTCTAGGGTCCTAAACAGGTTCCCTAAACAGGAAAGAGGAAACCTATAACAACTTTACCCCTGATTTTGAGTGAGAGCATAGCCACGGTACTCCCTTACTGCACTGAAGATGATGCTTGCTGCCTTGTCCAGGAAAACAAAACCAAAACCAAACAAAAAACCCCAAATAAACAAAAAAGATCCAAACAAAAAATTCAATTATGGTTTTAAAATACAGCCATTTCTGCCATCTCTTCTCCTTCAGCAATTGCTCAAAAAGGCTTGGATTATGCCCCTGTGTACAGACACTACACACTCATTTGGTTAATGACCTTTTCACTGCACTAGCCAATGAATAAATAGAAAAAATATGGCTCTGCTGTTAGCTCTACTCCAAAAAGTTTGACTCAAGGCAGGGCAAAAACTTTAACTTAAGGCAGGATAAGTTCTACTCCACCCTCCAACCGTTATGGATCCCGAGCTCTTACCTAGACCCCATCTTTAAAGTATTGTAAAACCTGTACTGGAAACATTGCTTTTCACAAAACACCAGTAACAGGCCGAAGTATTCTAAAGGTAAGTATGATATTTTCAGTGTGAATTAGTGAATCTGCCACCACCTGGTTATCATTAAGCATACACTGCAATTCTTACAGCACAAACCATTTCTAGGATACTTCAAATATTTTATCTTCTGTACTATTTGGACACATGGTAGAGAGAGAATGATGTCATCTGGAGGTTTAACATCAATTAATCTTGCTATGGGTGATACTTGAAAAAGTATTTCAGCTTTTGGATGATGTATTTACATGTGTTTACAATCCTGTTTCCTTTAGTTATTTCTTTCTGTTCCTTCCTACATATTATTTTTAAACTATGGGTTATATGTCACCTAATAAACATTTTAAAAGAAATTTTGTTTTACGCCTGAAACAGAACACTAGATATGAATGTTCTTAAATATTTCCCTGGATCCCATTCCCGTTACTACATACTATACTTATACTTTGCTGAAATACAGATTTAAAAAAAAAAGTTTTAAAAAAAGTAGACAAAAGCAGCTTATGTTCTTGCAAGGCTTTCCATATTTTGTTGCAGCTGCTGTAAGAACATACTGATATAAAAATTGATGCTACAATCTCCACATAAAAATATTTGCAGACATATGCACTGTATCCAAAATAGCACACAGAATAGAACATCTTGGCCATAACCTCTTCCTCAGATTGCTAGATGACCTCTGTAGAAACACAGCCTTATCAGTCCCTTACACAAGAAGGCTGAGGAACTGTCCTGGCCTCTAGTCCTCCATCACACACACAAGCTTGAGACTTTTTGCTTATTTTAAGTCCTCATAGTGATGCAAATTCCACTAAGATATTCAGAGGTTGCCACTGATCTTTTAAGAGATCTGACCTATAGACACTAGCTTCAAATGAGGCATTTTTTCAGACATTTCAGATGTGCTCTGAGTCTTGAAGTGTCCTAAATCTAGAATCCTAGAATATCCTGAGCTGGAAGGGACCCACAAGGATCATCGAAGTCTAACTCCTGTCTCTTACACAGGACAACATAAGGAACCACACGATGTTTCCAAAAATTGCTAGATGCATTTTGTGGTTTACTTTATCTAAAGTGTAGACAATTCTAATGAAGGTTTGCACAAGTCTTGCAAACATAAGATGAGGAACAGATGGAATAAAGACCAAATCATTACTGTTATGATTCAGTATGGCTGCTGTAAATTGCCCCCACTTTCAAGGATACTACTCTGTATCCTACCAGGACACTTAATCACATGTTTGTGAGGCTGTGTTTAGTTAACTGTAGATGCCAAGCTTTTTAATTCTTTCCTTTCTTCTTTGCCAGTCATCTCAGATTGGCTCCAAAATTCACTGCCAGAGTTGAGGGAAACTGGTTACTGGTTGAAAAACTAAACTGTTCACAATTCAGATATTTGAAGAGGTGATGAGAGACAAATACACATATGCCAGTAAAGGATACTGAACATTTTTCTTTAGTGATTCTTAACTTTGGAGGAGCTGGCATCATTCTCAAACAGCAGATTTATACACAATATTCTGTACAGTTTGTAACAAAACCCTAATTTGCAATCTGCCAAGTACTGGGTGAGAGACAAACCTCAAATGTTTCTTCACATGATTTCAAAATCTGTCCTTGATTGATTTTGTTTGCAAGAAAACATTTTGTGAAGTTCTCATTCCCTGCTGAAAGAGTTTCTGCATACCAAATTGTTAAAATATGGAGTAATGATAGCTCCTTATGTTATATTGTATCATTACATAATAATAGGATGCTCATTTAAAATGGTGTGGTTTTACTACTGGGTGGAAGATGCAATTCTACGTGCAAGTTCTATAAGAATTACATCAGCCTTACAAAGTGTTCTGCATGCCATTGATGGGAAAAAAGAAGTTTTAGGTCCCACAAATTTTGAAAAGTTTTGTTTAGTTTTAGTTTAATAAAGGGTTTCAAATAAACAACTTTCTAGACAAAACAGCCTTTACATTACCCATAGAATTAAATCACTGTGCAGACAGTACTGTGTATCCTCCTTCACCCTCTCTTCAGTAGCTACTTTTCAATCTTCAAGTCCATCACATGTAAACATGTGCTGCAGACTAAGATAGAGGGGACAAAGTTTCTTGTAATGTTCTTGTATTTCTCATGCTATGGTCAGTTTCTAAACATTCTGCCACCCAAGGCAGAAAATACCAACACTTTCTGGGCAGCATTTAGAAAAATTCCCTAAAAGGGCAGCTGAAATAATACCTGTGTATTGTGTGGAGGCCAATGAGGTACATTGCCAGAGCACTAGGACTCTTACAGTGGGTATGTTCTGGTATTTCTAGGCTGCTAGTGTTCAATGGAAGTGCAACAATTTCTTCTGCAGTGGTGTTTTTCAAAGACTACAGCATGTGCAGCATTGAATATCCATGTGACGCATAAATTTAAGGTTATTTTTTGGAACTAGATTGATTCCCAAAGTTACTTCTGCTAAAAACAGTGACAGGAACTCTAAATACAAACTGTAGCTGGAAGGACAAGTAGCTGCAGCCAGGTTCTCAGTTTGAAATGCTGTCCCCAGAGAAGTGTACAAGAATTTTTTCACTGATTTCTCCAGTACCAATTTTTGCCTTTTGTGTGTAGCCCGGTTCAATAAGACTCGTGAGTGTTCGATCAATTCCCCCAATGTGAATGAAGACACAAATGAGATCAAAATACCATTAGGGAGTGAGATTTTATTATTGGTCACACAAAGGGGAGAGAAGGGGCGATATGAAAGAAACAGAAAAGGGGGAAGCGATCAAGATTTGGCATGCCAAAGCAGAGATAGTCACCACCATGGATCCAGATGACCTAAAGTTGTGTAGAAGAGGGATAGTCACCACCACAGGTCTATCAGCATTCCAGTGATCAGTAGTCATGCAGAAATGGAGATAGTCACCTATCTAGCAGTCTAGCAGAGTTCCAACGACCCATGGTTGTCTTTTCTTCAAGGGTGGGTGTTCACTTTGCTCTGGATGCTAGTCCTTTTTCTAGGGCTCTGTCAGGGCATTGATTGGTCAGTTTCCCTGGAGCTGAGAAATTCCTGTCAGCTGGAAGTGATGTCAGTCATGGACAATGGGTTCTAGGCAGCTGGAAGGGATGTCAACCATTATCTGGCAGATGGCTCGGCAGCTGTCGTTATCTTAGCAGCTAAAGGATTTCCATGGCCAGTGACATCCTGTGGCTCAGCAAGCTTTGAGGCAATCACCCATGCCTTTGCCCCACAACAAGCCATGAAGGCCAGGCAACATTGAAACAAACATTTCTTAAAGATCCCTTACAGTGTGAAATATGAATTTATTTCTATCCCAGGCAATTGGCTTTCTGAACATGCTTGAAAATGTCTAGAGTTTAAACTACAGTGTTATATCTGTTCTGGTAAAACATAGCTTACATAGGCAGACTTGATTTAATCACCATCCACTAGAGTTAAATGCACAAAAAAACATAAAAATCTTTCTGCCTCTGTATGCTGGGTTCAAATGCCTCACAGAAATCAGAAATATGCCTATCAGGAATAGCAAAAATTAATTTTGTGCAATGCTATTCTTCCTTTCATTTTATATATTATTGATTGCCTTTACAGCTAAACTTCTTTGAGTGTTCTAGATATACAGTACCCTTTATCAATAAATATGAATTTATATAAGCATATATGGGGATGGTGGATTCTAACATTGCTGTACACTTGACAAGTAGCTTCTCACCTACAGAGAGTGAGTGTTTAGAGCAGAATTTTGAACATTTCAGTACAATCTGTATGGACCTTAATAATGCTATTTTCATTGGAAGAGTAAAAGAACTTTTTAAATCTATGTTTGAATGAAAATTGTATCACTTCAAACATGGCTGTGCCAACTTGCATGTTGTTATCAACAATGTGGTCAAGTGGAATATCCATTAAGCACAGGAAATAAACAGAAACAGCAAATAAAACACATGCAAAGATTTCCATAGCTACCAGCTCAGTTCAAGACAAATATTCTTACAACAACTGACCTCACAGTTCTTGGTCATAGATGATTCAGGGATGCCATACTAAATATACAAATGTGCACAGTAGTGTACTCTGAAATAATACAATTTAATGAAATGGACAGTCATTATTTGAACTGGAAATGTTATGAAGATATAAATATTTTGTGCGTCAGAATGAGAAGGTCAAAAGGATCAGTGTTTTGCAGTGTTATGTAACATTAACTGATTGCTGGCACAAAGAAAGAGCTGGTCAAGATGCCACTACAATTGAACTAGGTCTTTGGCAGTCATCAAATTTTATTTTGCTATATTTTAATACTACTGCTGAGATCTAGAAACTGGTATGTCACAGAGGACTGTGTCACAGGACTAATCAGAAGATACAGAGTAATGTAGGAGATTAAAATCTCTAGAATTTTCCACAAGAATAAATTGTATGAATCTACTTAAAATTGCTGGGGTAAATCACTTTCCTCTGAATGAAAACCATACATGTTCTTGCTACCACACAGGAGACATTTCATGCTCAAATGTTATTTTTTATTGAAGTGTTAATTTAAAAACATGCATCATGTAATTTTCTTTTTTATCTTATGAAGATGATGATTTCCATTACCAAAAGAGGTGCTTCTTAAAGATCCTACACCAGGAATAAATTTGCAGTGATTTACCACAGCTGTACCCCATCTCCTCCTAGCTGTGCCAAAGAGACCTCGTTCACTCCAAAACAAGGGAAAAACTTGCAAAACATTTTATGCTTAAGCCACCATAATCAGTATCAGAACAGCACAGGTACTGCAAGTGGCAGACCAGCATCCTAAGAGAAATGGATTTTTACTTTTTGTCTCTTCAGTAATCTTGTTTTTGTTTTCATTACTTCTCATTTGAGCATATTATGTACTTACAGAGAAAGACTATTTAAAAGAGCATGCAGTGACAGAACAAGGGGGAATGATCTCAAACTGAAAGAGAGTAAGTTTAGATTAGATGCTAGGAAGAAAATCCTTGTCAGGGTGGTGAGACACTGGCAGAGGTTGCCCAGAGAAGCTGTGGATGCCCCATCCCTGAAAGGGTTCAAAGCCAGATTGGACAGGGCTGTGAGTAACCTGGTCGAAGTGGAAGGTGTTCCTGTCCATGTCAGGGGAGTTGGAACAAGGTAATCTTTGAGGTCCATTCCAACCCAAACCATTCTATGATTATTACCTTTTTCTTCAATGTGGATCTCATATAGAGTCCTTTCCAATGACACAACACATTTGAAAGACTTGCTTTTATTCAGGTTTTTTTTCTTTTCTTTTCTTGCCTACCATTATGCAGCAAAGTAAGCTGTCAGGGTTATGGAACTAAATTATTTAAATCAGGACAAGAGAAAGAATAATGCGATCCTTAGGTCTGGTGCATATGATTTGTTCTCCATCAAAAAAAATAATATTCTTATTAGGCTCAAGAATGGGATGACTGAGTTTTTAATTTCAGTGAGAGCCTGCTCTGAGAAAGCAGCTTGCTTTATTCCTTGAGTATGTATTTAAATTGTCCCACATTTCTTTCAGAATTGTGCTGGTTTTGGCTGAGGTAGAGTTAATTTTCCTCACGGTAGCTAATATAGGGCTGTGTTTTGGATTCATGCTGAAGACAGTGTTGATAATATAGAGATGTTTTTGTTATTGCTGAGCAGAGCTTACATAGAGCCAAAGCCTTTTCTGATTTTTATACTGTCATTCTGGTGAGGGAGCTGGGGGGAGGAGAAGTTGGGAGGGGATGCAGTCAGGATAGGTGACCCAAACTGACCTATGGATTATTCCATACCATATGGCATCATGCTTAGCAGATAGAGATGGGGGAAGAAGAAGTATGCAGGGGATATTCGAAGTGAATGGTGTTTGTCCTCCCAAGTCACTGTGATGAAGCCCTGGTCTCCTGTGGATAGTTGAACACCTGCCTGCCCATGGGAAGCAGTGAATTAATTCCTTGTTTTGCTTTGCCTCTGTGTGTGGCTTTTGCTTTATTTATTAAAATATCTTTATCTCAATTCATGAGTTCTCTAGCTTTTATCCTTCTGATTCTCTTCCCAATCCCTCTGGTGGGGGACTGAATGAGGAGCTTAGTTGCTGACTGGGCTTAAACCACAACAAGAATAAATGTTAATAAAGTTGACTAAATAAATTCTGAGGTCTTCACTCCATATACAGATAGTGAGTAGTCTGTACAGATAGTTTCTCCTCTTCTCTGTAGAAGGTGCCCATCTTTAGCATGAGATTACATTTCTCAGTAAATTGGAGTTGGTGTACATTATTTGTAAGACAGTCCGAGGCAAGCATTTTTATTCAGGGATACTTGCCATGGTTTAACAGTCCCCATGAACTCAAACAAATGCATCTGCTGTTCAATTCCTCATTTATAAATGAGAGGAAGGAATGCTGCTTCCCTCTTCTGCAGTGGTGTCAATTAAATGTGTATGTAAAGTCTTCAAAACTGGACTATCAGTCCAGCAATATGGGCTTTATAAATGATATAATTAGATAGTGTGAATAAAAAGATAGAGAACAACACTTGAAAACTGGGCACATGAGTTTGTGTGGGAAAAATCAATTAAATTATATGGTAAACTCTTTTCTGAACTGAGGCTATGAATTCATATTTTTCTTCTTAATTCATGCTTGAAGATTTGCTCACTTAGGCAAAAAATCTGAACTGGAAAAGATGCTTGATAATAAAGACAATTTAAAAACTACATGTCACTGAACACTTAGCATTTTACCCCATTTGGAATATAAGTTTTCATAGCATTTTCAGCCAGCATACATTTTTATTTAAATTGAATTAAGCTGTTCAGTTACATGTGCATGCTGTTTGGAGAACATTATTTTCTCCGTTACTGTACAAAAACTATCATAGGAAGTTGCCTTCCCCTGGAAATTGAACCCATTTGGAAATAAGTGAACTGGGATACAGCCAGACCTGGAAACTTAAAAACAAAAATCTACTTAGCAGAGAGGTTCACATCTTACATGCTGTAATGTAGTTATCTTTTAAGAAGATGGAATATTTTCTAGGACTGTATCCACAAATAGGTGAACTTTACAGAATTCATGTTATAACTCTGCATACTTCCCTGAATAGAGCAGGATTCTAATAGCATCTGTTTGATTTTAATGATATAAAATATTCCTTATTACTGCATCTCCTGCAGTCTCCAACTACAATCAGTGTCCCACTACAGCACATTCTTTACACTGAGAATATAAAAAACAGTTGTGGCCTCATGGTTTTCAGGTTACACACATAGATGGTGAGGAAAAGGTATTTATTACGACCATCATTCTTTGTGAATTCACCTTAGAGGGAATTGGATAAAGTCCTAGATGATTGCCAACATCCATAACAAAGCTAATAATTCAGTATATGTCTCAACTTCTAGAAGTGTCTTCAGATCCTAATAAATTCCCAAACAGCAGAAGCCAGAACATTCCTGCAAAGTCTTAAGAACAGGTTATATGGAAAATATGGCCAACTTTAATGGAATTTTACAAATGAAAAATAGCCCATAAGACTATTCCTATGAAAGCTTGGAGAAATGAGGTTTTTTTCAGGAATGTGTTTCCTGAAAAACCCCGAAGTATTTTCATCATAAATGATGAAATGTACTTCACTCCAAGCAACATTCTTCACCATTTTTCATGCTATTCAAATTTGAAAACACCATCCCATCATTAATATTATATATTTTTAATATCTGTATTAATTTGTTGATGCAATCTATGAGAATATGCAGAGTCTTGATACCTAGAAGGTAATTTTTTCTGATATTTTTGACAAAAATTGTGTTCAAATGTTCATAAAAAGTTTGACACATCAGCTAGGAGAAAGTGTTAGTCCTCATTGTACTGGTGGTAAACCTGAGATAGACAACATTTTCATCAGATGACCAGTGTACTGCTCCAATATTATTGTGTCATCATCCTGGCAATAACATTCCAGTGGACACTATAGTTACATCTGTGCTGATAAATCAGAGAATGCCATGCAATTGTCCATACTGGAGCTTTCTCATTAATATGGTTAAATTAATAGAAGACAGTTTTTGTCTGGGCCAGGTAGTTCTCTCATCCCAAATGCCACAATTTACATCAGGCATCCTGTAGCTGAAAAATTCCTAGGACTGTATCCCTTTGGGGAGATATAAGTTACACCATTACGCTAACAAAAGTTGGGGTATGGTCATCTCAGCTGCATATTTCTCAGGTTAACTGGCTCGTAAGTTTTTTCAGGTTTTCATTGCTGCAATTCTTTGCTCCAAATTTGTGTCCAGGTCTTGTAAAACAATTCATATCAGTGGGAAGTTGTATCCCAGAGGAATGAGAGTGAATTTAAAATAGCTTGGCACATTTCTCAGAGTAAGTCAGTGAAGATTGCTTTGAAGACCCAGTGCCTTAACTTGGTTTTCTCTAAATCTGCAAGATAGAACTGTTATTGATCATCTGGATATCTTCATGTTTCCTATAAATTGCACAAGACTGTCAACAAATTATTAACAAGTTAAATGCAAGACTTAAGAGTCATTTATGAAGCTGTGGGATTCTTTCTTTTTCTTTCTTTCTTTCTTTCTTTCTTTCTTTCTTTCTTTCTCTTGCTTGCTTGTTTTCTTTCTTTTCACCTTTTCTAAATCTCAGGATACTTCTATTAGAAGCACCTGATGACCTTCATGAAGGACTGGTTCTTTTGCCAGCAGTAAGGTTTTAACTGATATAAGAGAAAGGCAAATAATTCCAAATATGGCAAAATCTGTATGTTGCCTCCATTCCCTTGAGATAAAGGAATGAATAGGTAGTATATGTGCCATTACTAATACTGCATCATTGAAAAGCAAAGCAATCCTAATATCTATCACTGGGCTTCTGGTGTGTTTTGAAAAGCTATGAATGGAAAGCATTAAAAATCAGTTTTTGTGAGTCTCCATGGCATGGATCTATGTGGAAATAGCTTTTTACACAGTATTCAAGAAGAAATGAAAAAAAGTAATACAAAATATTTGTCTCAATGAGTTTCCACAGTTGTCTAAGGATAGTGTAGTTCAGATAACCATGTCACTTCAATGTCATATGCAAAGAGTGGCTTGTTTGATAACATATATAGAACTATAGAATCATAGAATCATAGAGTTGTTTGGGTTGGAAGGGACCTTAAAGATCATCTAGTTCCAAACTGCCAGCCGTGGGCACAAGTGATTGAGGAGACAGCAAAGACAGGTGCCATGCTGGACCTTGTGCTCACCAATAGGGAGGAGCTGGTGGGGAATGCAGTGCTCCAAGGCATCCTTGGCTGCAGCAACAACGAGATGACAGAGTTTGAGATACTCAGGGCATTGAGGGAGGTCAGCAGCAAACTCGCTGCCCTGGATTTCAGGAGACAAAACTTTGGCCTCCTCAAGAACCTTCTTGACAAAGTCCAGTGGGATAGAGTCCTGGAGAGCAGAACGGCCCAAGAATGCTGGCTGATTTTCAAGGATCAACTCCTCCAATGTCTTGAACACTTTCAGGGGTGGGGCATCTACAGGTTCTCTGGGCAACCTGTGCCAGTGTCTCACCAACCTCACAGGGAAGAATTTATTCTTAACATCTAATCTAAACATTCTCTCTTTCAGTTTGAAGTCATACCCCCATGCTCTTTCACCCCATGCTCTTGTATTTAGTTTCTTTCCATCTTTCTGGTAGGCTTCCTTCAGGTACACAATCTCCTGAAAACTGACTTTGTTCCAAAGACTGTCTATGGCAGAAAGCAATACTTACATTTTTCCTTGCAAATGCATTCAAATTAAATAAATAAAGCATATTTGAAGGTATGACAGGAACATTATCTTATTTTAGATAATAAATTCAGACCAGAAGTTCATAAAGGCTCCAAATCAAACTTCTGACATTTCGTAAAACAGTTATCTTTCAAAATCAATGGTAAGTTTTCATTGATAAAGTGCCCATACTCAGACACACAAATATAAGTGAAATTCTGGTTCCACCAAAGTCAAGAAATTCCAATCAAATTCCATTAATTTCAGGAAGTGAAAGGAATTGTTCTTTCCCAGTAGATTCTACCAAACCAGCTAAATTACAGGATCTCTGAGATAGCAATGGAAGAGGGAACTACAACAGTAGTGGAAATTCCGGGCATCTGCACCACAGCATTCAAGATATGATGCATATGAAATGTCTACAGGTTGTAGTAAGTTGTAGCCTTCTCTTCAAGTGCCAGTACCATCAGAAGTGTTCACCTCTAAAGTGGAATTGGTTTTTATTGCATATGAATTCCAGATTTCTTGTGATTAAAAAAACAAACCATCAGGTTGATAAAAAATTGAGAAGGCTGGATTCTGAAAAAAGCATAAGATGTTTAGGTTTATCAAGAAAACATTTCAAAAAAACCTGGGATTTTCAAATGCATTTCTTGTTAAAACATAGTTCTAAATATGGACACTATACCCAAAATGTATGGATTTTAATGTCCTTCAAAGGCTGTGACAGCTGTACCATGACCACTTAGAATCCATGATGTCTAAATCAGCTTTTCATGTAATTAGTGAATATGAAATTTCTTAGAAAAGGCAAATTATATGAAACACTTGTGGTGATAATCAGCAACCCAACTTTCTGAACTTTCAGTACGTTACTGAAAAGTAACCCTCAATTAGACCTCAATGTTTGAGGCCCAGAATAAGGGTTACTTCTCTGTTTCAGCATCTCAGTTGGTTGATGCCAATTGTTTATTTGTGTCGGCTTAAACATGTCTTGGAAGAGCCCAGGGAACTACAGAAAGCAAGAATTAGTAATGAAATCTATATGGACAGTGTTATTAATTTAATGGAGTAATAGTATAATTGGCAAAAATAAAAAGAACAGATGTGCAGAGGAATTGCAGGGGAAAAGAAGAAATAATTCAGTTGAATAGTCACCCATATGGTGACAAGATTCTTCAGAGTTTAATACTGCTTTCTAAGGATTTATAACTCCAGATGGCTTGGGTGTTTATCTACAGCTCCTTGAAAAACATAGAAGTGTGTGAAATATCATCTGAAGGTCAGCTGAACACGGCTCAAATAATCAAAGAATCACAGAATCATTAAGGTTGGAAAAGACCTTCACGGTGATCAAGTCCAACCTTTGACCAAACACCACCATGTCAACTAAACTGCATCACTAAGTGCCAGATCCTGTCATTTATTGAACATTTTCAGGGATCATGACTCCACCAATTCTCTGGACAGCCTGTTCCAAATATAATAAGGGATGTTCGATCTCAGATCTCATAGAGTGCATAATTTTTGATTTAAGGCAGAAGATTGCATGAAATTGAAAAAAGTTAGGAAATGTAAAATGAGGTATGCTTTATTCAAAGACTTTTGTTTTTTCTTCCAGGTCAAGATCTATCAATTTTCCTTTAAAACTTGATATATTACTGAACCAATTCTCTGCTCATAACAGTTCATCCAAACTCACTGTCAGGCAATGTGATATAGGGGGAAAGCAAAATAAACTCAGGCTGTTCATTTGAACAAAACCACTTGAGATTGTCTCTTCTCCCCTCTTCACTACTCCTTAGGGCAGAGACCTGAGGGCAAAGAAAACCTCCATGCCCCACACAAACCTTGTCTGAAATATGGCCACCCTTGCTGCTAAGAGAAGTAACGGAAGGAGTATTTCTCCCCATCACCCCAAACTGAGATATATACACTGATAAAATCTTTTTGCATAGAACCTCTTGGGATCTGAATGAAAGACTGAAATAGAACAACAAAGTGTTGTAAAAAAAATTTCCATCAGAAATTTATGTATCTGCAGCAAAAGAAATTAGCAATGCCCCAATTTTTTTTAATCATATCATATTTACAGTGCTGCGGAAGAAACAATTGGGTCATCTAGAATCATGATTTAAATGGTTACATTGTGCTGTCTTGATTGGAAATGGTTTTCCCTTAGTTTCCTCCCTTCTCAGTTTATACCCACTAAGACATAGTAAAATCAAGGTCTTGACTTCACCCACCCCCACTGTTTCTCTGTTACTACAGTCGAAACAATGAGCAGCTGAAAAAAAAGTCCTTTTCCCAACAGATCACTCTCATATTATACTCCAGAGGGCATCCATGAATGAATGGCAAATGGCCATTGGGAGAGTTGCCAAATACCATTAATCAATGCACCAATGTGGCAACACTGAGATTTGTGACAGGCATGATTTAATCTATTGTTTGGTAATCAACCTCATCTATGGACATTCTGTAGTTCTTATAAATCCAAGAATTATTGTTAGTCTTTTGGAGCAGAACACTTCGAGAATGTCTCACTTAATAATCACAAATTGCTCTTTTCTTCAGTCAAAGAGGTAACTATTTCATGATTGATTGAGTGAACAGGTTATATCAGCTGAACCTAACAGTGCATTCTTTGTCTCATTGAATACTCCTTTACCCCAACTAACCCTCCTAAACCTCCATACAATCTTCACATTGGAAGTTGCTTGCTAGGAGCCATGGATAATAATGCCATTCATCTACTCTCTGATTCAGATTTAATAACTGCCATGACTTACCCCCAATAAAAGGGCAATGTTACTTCCACTGTTTATTGTTCCTGTGATTTACAACTTAATACCATAAAATGCTCAAAAAATTCCCAAACCTATCTCATCAGTATGCAGTAGTTAGTGGATTACTTCATCTTTGACTTTATCTTCTGAATTAAGAGAAATTATTCATTTGATGAAGGCAGGAGTGAATCATCTTGTCTGTTTCAGAAAGTGTATACTCGAAAGTTTTAAAATATTCTGAATTTATATTGAGACAAGACCTGAGGATGAAACTCTCATTTATAATAGTTCAGACTGCAAAGTAGGAGCCTATAAAACTAGATTTTTTTCAAAGACTGAAAAGCTAGCTCCCAAAGAAAAATGGAAGAACTTGTGGAGTGTCCCCCACTGGAGATAATCAAGAATTGGATGTATGTAATCCTGTGTAATGCACTCTAAAATGGCCCTGCTTGAACAGAGAGAATGGACCAGATGACCTGCTGCAGTCCTTTCCAATCTTTCCCATTCTGTGATTCTGTGAAATATCAATAGAAATCACTAGCACTTGTTCAGATAATTCTGGCCCCTTCTTGAAGGCAGAGTTGACATTTACTTTCTTCCAGTCTCTAGGAACCTCTCCTGATCACTGTGATCTTTCAAAGACAGTTGTAAATGGCCTTCTACTTAAATCAGGCAGCTCCCTTAGCACTTGAACATACAGCTCATTCGGTCAGATGAACTTACATATGTACATTTTCTTTAAGAACTCCTCCACCAGGGACAAATCTTCTTTTCTCCAAAATGATAGCCTATTGATTTACTTGTAGGTGATCTAGCTGCCTAGTAGTATTTGATGTTACAGGAATTTTTAATTAATTTGTGCATTTTTATGTATGTGTCAGAGACATCTTTGGTTCAATAAACCTAAACAAAACCACCTTCTTCTATGCAAGTCCTCAGGAAGTACAGGCATGGTTGCAGTGTACAGAAGTGTTGGGAAAAGGCAGATAATATTCTATCATTGAGAATATCCAAAATTAGTAATGTAATTGGATTTCAAGTTCATAATCAGTTCTGTTGTACATTACCTTCTTTTAACTTGGTTTTCATAGCTCTTTTAGATTGAAATCAGCTCATTACTAAAACAGCTTCAGGATTTTTTTTTCAGTTGGCCAATTTCCTGCAAATGCTCAAAAGCTCTTTCAGTGTAAAGTGCTGGATAAATACAGTTCTGAAAAATGCAATTTTCAAGTCAATATACAACATAACTTTAAGCTATCACAAGATTCTGACAGTAGACTAGTAGATTAAATAAACTCTGTATTCTTCCAGACCATATGTCCTTTAGTGATACAGTTTATTCAACTATTGGTATCAAACTCCAGCACAGTTGCAGAAGCATGAGGAAGACAAAAAACTCCTGAGAATTATCATAGTAGAATTAAACGGTTAAAAATTACAGTCAGGGGAATTTAAGATTAATCCAGATGGTTCTGCCAAACTCAAAACTGCATTCTGCCTAGTAAAATAGTAGTGAGTTCTAACTCAGATAATTAAATTACAATTATGCTGACTTACAAGATCCATGAATTTCCATAAATACAGAATACATTTGTTTCCACATCCGTATACATTTTCCTCCTGATTTATGATTTTAAACAATAAAATATATACATTTGAGAAAGAGAACATAATAGGCAATGGTATTAATAGTTATAATGGGAGTTATCTAATAACCACTCAGTATTACAGCCTGAAGATAATTTAGTGATGAGTCAAATTGTCTCCAGCATAAATCAGGAATCAAATGGCAGAAGACCTGGTTTTTAAGGACTGGAAAACTTGACATATCTGAAAAGAGTTTCAAGGCCTGAATGGTGTGAATAATGTTTAACTTGCAGATGTTGTGAAACCAGCTGGACTGACAACACATTGAGTGCTAGTTACCACCCTCTTCCCTTCTGATCTAATTTCTTTAACATCTGATGGATATCATTATAATGAGCCCCTCAAGACAGTTGTTTTCACTTAATCAGGCAAAAGCAGTGAGGTATTTCTCAGTGGACCCCAGTTATGCATTACCACCTATCTTGATGGTTTTGAGGCATTACTGAAGTTCAGAAATTCCCATCACATTTACATCCCATAGAGGTTACACAGAGGGTTGAGTTTAGGTTTCTGCAAACTGTTAGAAGTAAAAGCTGTGCCTGTAATTGTATTTCAAGGACATCTAACACCTTACATGTCCTATGTGGCAGCAACGTTCACTGTCTGCTAGCAAGGGCTGTGATCTCTTCAGTATGTTCCGTTCTATAAATGCAAGTGGATGAAAAGTGCAAATGTGCATTCCACTTTTCCCCCCCTCCTTTCTGGTGTAACAAAGGCTGTTATGAGAGATGCACACCTTGTTTATGCAAGTTCTCCTCAGTGATGAAGGTCTGAAGAGCCTCAAGATGGCACCTAAATTGGCGCTAGGCACCATAACACACCTTGACATTCAGCTCACCCAGGCACCCAGAGACTAGGCCAGCATGTGACTCAGGTCATGGAAATGCAGGCATTAGATAAAAACTTTTCCAGAATAAATTTATCAGGCATGATATATGTCAGGCATCTTTCATGAGACCCCATCTGGAATACTGCATGCCCTCAGCAAAAGAAGGACATGGAACTGTTGGAGCGAGTCCAGAGGAGGACCGTAAAGTTGATTAAAAGACTGGAGCGTCTTCCCTGTGAAGATAGGCTGAGGAATTTGGGGCTGTTCAGCCTGGAGAAGAGAAAACTACGTGGAGACCTCATAGCAAATTTTCAGTATCTGAAACGGGCCTACAAGGGAGCCATAGAGGGACTCTTTGTTAGGAGCTGCAGTGATAGGGAAAGGGGTAATGGGTTCAAATTGAAGGAGAGGAAGTTTAAGCTAGATATTAAGAAAAACGTTTTACTGTGAGGGTGGTGAGACATTGGAACAGGTTGCCCAGAGAGGTAGTGCACCAACCCTGAAAGGGTTAAAAGTCAGGTTGGATGAAGCCTTGAGCAACTTGGTCTAGTGGGGATGTGGCCCTGCCCATGTCAGGGGGGTTGTGACTAGATGATCTATAAGGTCCATTCTAACCCCTAAAATTCTATGATTCTGTGATTCTATTCGGAGGAAGCTCTTGATACTGATAATGACACCACCATATATGCTTGCTCTTGTTTTCGCATATCTGAGAAGGTGGTACATTTTAAACCTAGGAAATATCTATTCTCACGTAAGTTAGTAAAAATTTTATAATTTATTTTATACATTTTCCAGATGCTCTTTTGATGAATATCTTAGAGTTGTCCCCCAGCTGTGTGAGACACTGTAACACCAGAGATACACAAACTGGAGCATAAACAGCAATGTCCTCTGCTACAGATGTTTTCTTGTTGGTTTGTAGTCAACTTAATAAAAGAAGGAGTAGAAGGTAGAGGGGCCAAGGAACTACCTGAATTTATTCTGCTGGAATGAGGGTACTGAGAAAAAGGAGAGGAGTCTGGGAGTTGAAAAAAGGAAAAGGAAGGAAAGGTGAAACATGCTTGTGCAATTAATCATGGCTTTAGTGATTACCGAATTCTGAATCTTTGACTTGAAACCCTAATATATTATTTGGATTAATAATAATAATAATTAATATGTATGCATACAAAAAGCAGAATTTGAATTTTAAATACAGGCAGGTTAAAACTTAATAAAATCTGGGTTTACTCTTTCTGCCCAATTGCATTTCTGAACATTTGTCTTGGTATATGTTTGTAAAGAGAATGAAGTTGAATTTCACCTGGTTAAAATGAACTGCTTAAAAAAATCCTTTATTTAATAATCTGTGCACAATATGAAGACTGTTACCCCAGCTTATGGGTGAAGTTGACACTTCAGTGTCCAAATTATTATGCTTTGTTAACAGAGTTCTTCCAGGGAAGAGACTGAGAGATATTTTTCCTGAAATTCTGCAAACCTTAAACAGAAATTGGTGAGATTAAAAGAAGATACATAGATAAACGCACATCATTCAATGAGAATGCCATCACATAGCAAATGTTAAAAGATAACATAGGAAAAGGTTCTGTTTGGTTTTGGGTGTTTTTAAAGAGTACAGCATTAGATAACCTAAACACAGGATTATCAGAATACTGGCTGTGCCTTTTGGTAAGTTATAATTTTATAAATGTAATATTTTATGCAATTAGAACTATTTAGATACCCATTTAAGCTAGGTGTTGTTTCTTCTCAAAACAAGAAAAAATCTCAGGCAATTGACAACTTGAAATCAAGGTAGATAATTTAAAAAGAGCAGAGAAATTCTATTCTGACATTAGTTAGATGAGGCCAGAAACTTGTCAGATCTGGAGCTCAGGCATTCTTATGAATTAGGTATCTAAATACACTTAGAGTCAGTGATGTACTGCAACTGATTCAGCTTTTCAGTCTTTAAATACTTGTTTTCTTAGAAGAATATTCCAAATGAGTAGATGGACTTCTATAGACATTCAACTAGATTTTTCAAGAATAACCTTGATGGATTAATTCTACAATGAAAAAGACTGAAATTGACCCATTCAGCCAAATTGTCAGTTAATGTGATAAATTGCAGTTATTTGATTCCAATATAGAAAATACTACATGGATTTATATTAAATATGTTGTTACTATATTTAAGGGGACCTATAGTGAAACAGGTACACATCTCAGTATTACTGAGAGAAAATTCTCAAGATTTTGTGGCATAACTGTCCTCCAAACTTTAGCTCAGAATCAGTATCAAGAAGCATAACCAGAGCACATCTTCCTCAGCAATTGAAGGACCCTGTTACTGTTCTGCTTAATTTTCCAAATTCCAAATGCAAGACAAGTAACTTTATTTTAGGTTATAATTAGATATTACCGACAAACACAGCTGCTTCATTGAAGATATTCATATATCAGAACAAGACTTGATCATGTGGTCACTATCAATGAAAGCTCAATTCAAGTATTTTGATGCTATAAGAATTTAACTGGAAATCTGTTAAGACTCAGAAGACCTATCTGTTGTGTTTGAACAAAAAATACTGCAGATTTATATCAATAAAAAAATTGATTTTATACGGTGGCAGCATTTTTCTTCCAGAAAACCAGATTAAACAAAGTCTTGTTCACCAGGTAGATCACATTCAGTGCCAGAACTGAAAAACTGTACAGAAAGAGAATGATTTAGACAGAGAACCTGATAGATCATATTCAAAGGCACAATAGTAAGACCTAAAAAACCAGCCTTCTTATTTCAGAGGAGAAATACTACCAAAACTTAAGTGCTAAGCAATGCCTTAAAATCAGATACTTATGAGTTTTCTATACAAATTCTGTGGTCTGATATTTCATTCTGAACAACTGCAAGACTTTCTATGTGGTTTTGAAAAAAGGGGTTATGGAAATTTTTGAGGATGGCTTCTGAGGTTTTGTAGAATTGCTAGCATCAGTCTTTTGTCAAAAAAATTTTACATCCGTGAAGTTTTGTTAGAGACAATTCACACCTTCAGAGAAAACATATAGTGGGCCAAAATCATATTTGATCCAACTCCAATGTGTTTAATGGGGTTACATGAGACATTGGTTTTTTAAATTGTGGGTAAAACTATTCAGCTACATAAAATTTTAGTTCAAAAAATAATAAACAAAGAAGGATAACATTATGGCTTGGAGCCTTGGGGTTCATAGGTGTGATTCCTCAAGGACATCATGAGCTCATCTGTCAGGTTGGTTCATAGATACTAAACATATTGACTTTAACCTATTCCCTTGATGGTGCAGCAGAACTCTCCGCTGTACGTTCCTTTTTTCTCGGTGATGACCAACTTGAGACACTGGTCCCCACTGTAGCAAAGTGATCCAAAACATATCTGGTTCTTTTGGGAAGGGAAAGGCAGTCATTGCAGGAAGCTGTGTGAACAAGACAAGCAGGTTTGTGAGTGTTGCATGCTATAGGGTATGATGGTTGCCCATCATTAACATTCTGATGGCAACAGTTTGCTGAGAAACTTCAGCTTTTCCCCGGAGCAAACACTTTGAAAGTGGGTCATGAAAAGTAATTCCGTTTTAGCACTAAGGAAGAGACATTGCCCCTTATGCAAAATAAAACTTTTCCTCCCGCAGTTATACTTCCATAAATCCTCATAGTGGGATGAATCACTTCTCAGATGGTTCTTCCCAGGTGAAAGGCTCCAGGTTATATGACAAAACAACCTGAAAATGCTCTACAGCAAGATGTTGCCCTGCTTAACAATGGCTAGTTGAGGCCCAACATCACACACCCAACAAGGGTTGGCAACTGGAGAACCAAGTCCAGGGAAACTTCTTTCTACTCTCATCAGGTGGCAATTACCCTCTGTTCAGAAATGTGAATATTTTATGCTGCCATAATTTTTTGGTTTCCCTCCTTAACCTCCTCCTAAGAATAGCACACATGCTTCAATAATAAAACCTTAAAGATTATACTTTTAAATTTCTTTTCACTCTACCATGTAGATACTGACCAGACAAGGAAAAAATGATTACTTTTATATATCTGCTACAAAATAGGGGATAATGAAGGAGTTTGGTAAAGCAAAACATCCTGCAGCCTTTCACATACACTTTTATCAGCCTGTGGCAGGCCAAACCTGAAACATTTACAGCAGTCCTTGACATTTCAGGCACCCTCACTGGATTTCTTCCCCCACTTAAGTGAAGCAGGACCTTTTTAATCTTTGGGGTTTTTCTCACCATTCACCAGCCCACCCAGGCGGCATGTAATTCATCCAGACAGGAAATATTTCATTGTGTGGGCCAGATTACTTGGAAATGATTCACTTGTACCTGATTTCAAAGCTTCTGGTGTAGATCTATGGTACGTTACAGTCTGTAGTCATTCATGCTTCAGACTCCTGTGTTCCGTGCAAATAAACTGCTAGAACAAATTTTATGGAAGTTCAGTGGCTTCAAACTTGGATTTAAAAGTTTCGTCTGGGATTTATGAAAAGGAAACAGAATAAATCTTGGGGGAGGCACGAGACGATGACACTGCACAAAAAGGCTACATTTCATGCAATTGGCAACCCAGGAAAGAAAGTTTATTTTACCCCTAGACTGTATAGCTATTTGAAGTCCAGTATACTCTCCTCATAGAGTCCAAAGGGTGCTCCCATAAATCTCACAAGAAAAGCTGAAAATATGATCACTGCATGAAGAAAGTGAAAGTTAAACAGGAGGAAAACACTTTCTCAGTGTCACAAAGGCAGCAACAGGGAGAGCCAGAATGTGAGCGTGGTCACCACTGGTCAACACTGCTCCAAACTGAGGACTTAGTGTGCTGGATAGAAGGTTAGAGATTCTCCTACTCATAGATGTTGTTCTGGAAAAAGTGCTGTATCAGTTCAGTATTTAAACCAAAGGCAAAACCAAAATAAATTTGGATAAACTTTAACTGAATATTATCAAGGGATTCTAAATATCCTACTTTAAAATGACATGTCCTACTACTGCTTGCTAACTATAAATCTAGAGTTTATTGCTGGTTTTGAAAAATATATAGTATAATATGTCCTCCAAAAACTTTGGGGAACAAACACATAGAGAACATCGCAAAAGCTTTTGCTTTCAGTTATCATATAGACTGAGAATATTAATTTTTGTTCCATATTTATATAGCTAGTAAAGTGTGTATGAATCTCATGTATGCTTACTTAAAAGTCTCACGGGAAAGTCAAGTTTTCCCTTATTGCAGGAAAAGACCAGTCAACCATAGGGTAATCTACTGTGCCTTTTGGCTAATGTGTAGTAAAAAAGAAAATTATATTTAAGAACAACTTGTATTGACCTTATTTTCCATCCAAAATATGTGAGAACTGGCAAGAGTGTATAAAAAATCCCCTTGAAATACTGTCAATTAAAATGAGTTTATCTTGATGTGACCATTTCATTCCTCTAACAAGCAAAGTTATACTGTTTTATCTATTACAGACTAAAGACATCTGAACTTACTGTAGAAAATCTACCTCAATATTTCCTTTTGCATCCAGTTCCTTCTTGGGTACATTTTTTGGTGACAAGCAGACTGATGGGAAGGAGAGACACAAATACAAATGGGTTTTAAACAGATTGTTCTGATTATGGATATGCTTGTGACTGAGGCAATTGACTGAAACTCAATTTCTTGGACAGTTATTGCCTCTGATGCATACCTCTTGCATGAAATTGTACAGGTCACAGGATTTATCTCAGTTTCTTTGTCTGAAAAGTGGAGGTAATCTTCATTTTGCTGTGATTTTGTCAGGATAGCTTCATTTGTAGTTGAAGATATCATACACACACACCTAGATGAAAAGCAGTATCCCTAGCCCCATCACCATGTGGAATGTGTTTACTCTCAGCAATGTTTATATTAAGATTTTAAGAAATTGTTCTCAAATTCCTGTAAGTCTTGTGTTGATTATGAACATTCCATCTAATATGGAAACCGAACCAAACTGCTTATTTTATGACTTTTAATCAGAAAGCAACAGAAACAACATATGGCAATAAGCTAAGAACAGGAATTCTCCTGGCAAATATTTGAAATAACCCTGCATTGAGAAAATACACCCATTTGTAACCAGATGGCAAACAAAAACAAGAGAAAGACATCTTGTAATGAGTATTACTTCAGCAAAACCATTCTTATCTTAAGCAGCAGGCCAGCTGTGTTGCATATAGCTACAGGAGATCTCAGGGCTGAGCTCCAGCTCTGGGATTATTGATGTTGTCGTAGACTGGGAAATATACTCTTAATAAGTAAAAGCTTCTGTACTCGTTCTTTTAAAAACACATGGTTTGTACTCAGTGTTAGCCACTCAGGCCCACTTCCTGTGCAGTGCCAAGCAGATTCAAGAACTATCATTGTACTCTCAGAAGTTAACATGATTTCAGAAAAATTAAAATTTGGGAATAACAAAAAGTAAGTCAGGAGATTAAATCAGTTCTAAATTAATGCCCCACAAGTGTAATGAATGGGTAAGAACAAACATGGTACTTTGCAGGAATTTTATAGGTAAAGTTTTTGTGAGTGTCAGATTCTTCTGTCTAAATAAGGTCTCCTGATATACCTTCATTTAAGTCCAGTAGATATTTCAGATTTGAAAGTGCTTTGGCCAATAGTCTCATCATTTCTCTTTTATTTTTTTTGTATGTACATCAAAGTATGTTTGCATGGATATCTTTCTTCTTCCTTCTCATAGTAAGCATTTCAAACATTTCAAAGCTGCACATTCATAGCCTGGCTTTCATTTGTTTAACTATGTTGAACATTTTAGTCAAGCACACCTGCAAGTTAATGACTGTCTAGAGATCCAGCCTTTAGACTAATTGGAATTTCATTTAAGATGACAAACCAAGAGCCCTGGCCTTCTCCTGCCTCCAAAACACACATGCTGAGCTTGAAAAAATAGCTATAAATGTGCTGAAAGGAAATTGCAGAATGCTCTTTCCCCTGCCCCCTCCTCCTCAATGCCCCACTCCATGTCACTATGGCAAATAGTAGCAAGGCAGGTTGGGAAATTCCTCTGAAAATGCTAACACATGAGTATCATATTAAACCCCAATGCTGGTCATTACTAAGAAAGGCCACTGAGGACTATACTAGTGTGAGAAAATTCCCACAGCCCTGATTTATTGCAAGGACTAGTACAGCTTATTCCTGAGCTTTGGCAACAAGAGGACCTATCAGCATTGGAAATTCATGGTGCATTTTTTTGGTATAAAAGGATTTAGGTATGGCAAGTGACATGTGATATCTGTCACGAAGTCTGTAGAATATCCAGTCATTGTCAATTATTTCGTCTGGCCTAGCATTGCCACATTTCTATCAACAACATTGTGAGACACAAGAAGCTCTATTGAAAATATTTATAGGTGTCAGATGGATTACCCTGACTGTAGGCAGGAATTTCTCTAAAATTCACAAATCTTAACTGGGTTTAAACTGCCAGTTATACAATACTAATTGCTCCTCCTCTTTATGAAGTACTGAAATGTTACTATGATTTAAGAAATTCAACCACTGAAGTGTTTCAATATTGAAGTACAAATCTCCTTTCCTAAACATGCAGAAAAGAGATATAGAATACTGCCATGTAGTGTGCAGTCATGTTTTTATGCACCAGATCTAAATATCTGTCCCAGCACTTTTGAATATGTTACCTTTAAAAAGTATCGAATTAAGGTAATGTTTTCACTTTTGATTTCCCATAATAGTGGCCATTATTCCTCCAATCAAAGCAACAATCACTTCTGTCAGGGACCAGATGAAGACAACTGGCCTGGCTCAAAACAACTAGGTGGGAAAACAGTGAGGGCAACAGGGTGAGCTTTGCATAGGAGGGGTGGTGCCTGCTATCCCTCCACCCACTTCAGCTTTAGAAGGTAACTGCTGGTCTACAGTGTAATGGTGTCAGTCAACTGAGAGGCTCTGATGTTAGCCCTGTAATTGTGATGGTCAACCGTGTGGCCTTGCTGCAATCCCTGAGACAGATGCCTGAGCACCCTGGCTCTGGCTAAAGCACAGGCACAAGTGTGACCTCAACACTGACGAGGGCCCTGGGCTAAGGGAACAGATAAAAGGATGGTGACACATGTGCTGCATGGTGTGCTCTGCTACCCTGGATTCAAAGCTGTTGAGACCATGCTGGATCTACAGGTGGTGACTATCTCTCTCTCTCTCTGTCATCTGTTTTTCTCTTTTTCTCTCGTTTTCTCCTTTTCTCTCTTGTTTTCTCTTTTTTGCTCTTATCTTCTCTTTAATTTTTAAATTGCAAGGCTCACTGAGCAGTATCCCCTCAATAACTCACTAAGTGCCTTGTTCAGTGCCCGATTAAAGGGCTTTGTTCTCTAAGGTGTGCTAAGGTGAGTTAAAGTTTGAGGTGTTTGAATGCTGTGAAGTTTGCTGATTTGCCTTTTGTCTTATTCCACACGAGTGACCTACAGTTTATAAGTAAAAATTATTTCTTGTCAAACTTCCATAGAATTTCATTATTTCTCCCTCACACTGCCCAGAGTAATTCAAAATTACCTTCCCCTCAACCTGCTGAGCAGACCAGGGCATTACAACTTCACACCAACTGTTTTGCTGAGTTTTTACTCTCATTTTTAAGCTTTCTACATCACTTAAGGCTATTGAACACTATGATTCAGTTCTTGGCTTTCAATCAACATAAATTCTAGACAAGATATAGGTAAGCAAATGCCAGATGCATTGTTACATGTCCTCTTTCTTAGTAAAGAAGGTGATCAGATTCTTGTACAGCTATTAGACAGATAAAGGCAAAAGACAGAACTTCTGTAAGATATTTCATTTCTTCAGGATTTAGTTTTTTCCTGCATCAGGGCAATGGCTCTCCTTCCTTTTTTACTTTCAGACCTAACCAGAAATAGCTAATTTTATTCAAAACCAATCCAAATACAGCAGCTTTATTAAATAACTCAGCTTTGACTTTTGCCTACATGACTGTTGATTTCTGGCTCAAGTGCAATGCTTTTGCTACTGGAAGCATTTAACAGGGTATTCCATAAGCTTTACAGTTTCTAAAAATTACCCACTTTTGGAAGTTCCTATTTGAGCCAATTTTAAAATAGAGTTGAAGAGTGCAATGGTGAAAGGTAATACATTTTATGTACAAACATATTTTAAAGATTATTTGTACTAGATTGCTGCTAGTACCATGATATAAGTAGCCAGGACACTGGATTTCTACCTTGACATTAGTATGTAAATACTCTGTCACATAAATCTAAGACATATATTGCAGAAAAAAAATTAAATATGATCCATACAGATAGCAAAATAAAAGCTTTTGTGGTAAATGGGTGAGTGTGGTGCGTGTGGCACAGGGAAAGATGTACAAGAGAAAAGCAGTTTTTTCTGTTAAATAATTTTAAATTCTTTTTCTCTTAATTTTCCTTTTTGCTTAGAGAAAAAATTGCTTCAAGGTCTTTATTATATCACTTATAGAAAAGTGTTCTATTTAGCATTTCAAACTAGAAAAGGCTCTAAGCCTATTGCCAAGAAAACTATAAAAACCCAAATAAAATAAATAGATAAACAAATATCATTGCTACAAAAGCTATGTATTGGTTTTTCCAGGAAACATTTCAAGTGTATTAACTCTACTGACAAAACCAGAGGGAGCACATAAACAAACCTAGTGGAAAGTGCTACTGGCAGCAGATGAGCACACCAGACACTCAACACACTGTCATTCTTATGCTCACTGGTTAGGGACTTTTTGTTTTTACAACCAATTTATTTATATTTCCTCAATAACAAACTATTTCAACAGTTATTAAGGAACTTCAAAACTTTATACGAAGTAAGCCTCCATTGCAAACTGGACCATGAGGGTTGTAGCTTATCCAACTTTTTGGAAGATGAGGACTGATGTGACACTGGAGAAGGCTTGTCATAGGTGCTGTCAGAATAAGAAGGTCATGTGACTTCTACCATAATGTGAAAAGTAAATAAATTGCCAACAAGATCTGCTTCAAAACATGCAGAAAACTGCATACTGCCATAAAAGGTGAGTCATGAAGAAAATAACTTTACTACTAACAATCAGTTCCAATTAATTTGCTTACCAAGTAGTCTGAATTTGGCCTTAGCCCTGTGGCAAAATTTAGAATAAAATAGTCAAATCAGAATCCATATTGCCACAGAATATCTCCCTTTAATTCCTTCAAACAATGAAGAAAATAGATACATAATCTTTGCAATGAATAAAAATAATCAGCCAATTTGTACTGAAATATGTTTAAATGTTTCACTAAAGAACACAAACCCCCTACTTCCCAAGTAACATACTTGAACAGGAATCTAAAAATCAGGAACTTAAAAGATTTTTTCCTTCTTCTAGTTTTAAGAGCATTAAAATGCTATTTCCTTAAACCAAAATAAGAATGTTAAATTGACCATTAATTTCTAATTGTCCTAGATTCTGTCAGAAGCAAATATTCGGATTTCCAGCTTTTCAAAAAGAAGTACAGAATAGGATTTTAAAGTTAGCTTGAAGCCAAAAGGAGACTTACATGGCACTGGATATCCACACATCTCTCTAATGAGAACTTTTTACTACACAGTAAATCTTAAAACAGTTTGTATATGTACTGCAATTGCAGTATGACTCAAACAGCATTAAGCAAGTGTTATGGTAGCCTCATTTTAAAGTACAAACCCAGTGAAACACTTCTATCACTGTACTTCATTTCTTACCAAGTTTCTTTTAATAGGAAGGATTTTAGGATGTCCTGTGCATTTGCTTTCATTATAAAAATGTCAAATCCTAAAGTGTACCTACATACCCAGAATTCTTTACTGTGTTTTCTGCTGTGTGCCAGTAGCTGACATCATTTCTGCTTTGTTTGAACAGCTGGTCTTTACCCAACTTCAGGAGTTCAGAGGTACAATCAAGGCCAAGACCTCACTCTTCATAAAGAAGAAATACAGAGCAGAAGGAAATAGAATATATCTCCAAACATCCGTGTCCCTTTCAGTGAGGGATAAGCTCCTTGAGTATAAAGTTCCCCACTGCTTTGCTATTTCAGATTTCATCATATACCTCAGAACTCCAGTGTGTTATCACAGTTACAATTTTCAATGACTTAAGGATTGTGGTTTAAGCCGGCAGGTAGCTCAGCACCATACAGCTGCTCCCTTGCTACCCTTCCCCCAGAGGGACAGGGGAGAGAATTGGGGGAAAAAAACCATAAAATGAGGGGTTGAGATAAATTCAGTTTAATAATAAAATAATTAGAATGTGAGAAAACATCCTGGACACCTGCCCACCGATGTCCACCCAATTCCCAGTCTGATCCTTGGCCATCTTTCCCCCTGGTTTATATACCAAGCATGATGCCATATATTATGGAATATCCTTTTGGCCAGTTTGAGTCAGCTCTCCTGGCTGTGTCCCCTCCCAACTTCTTATGCTTCCAACCTACTATCTGGTGGAGCAGTGTGAGAAGCTGAAAGGTTCTTGAGTTAGTGTAAGCACTGCTCAGCAGCAACAAAAACAGTGGTGTTATCAACATTATTCTCATCCTAAATCCCAAGCACATCACTATGACAGCTAGAAGGAAGAAAACTAACTCTATCTCAGCTGAAACCAGAACATATATGTACTTTTTATTTTCTACACAGCAATTCTGGCTGACTCCATTGCAAATTACAGGTATCCATCATTTCTACTCTCTAGCCCTTATCTCACTATTCAGGTTTCAGTGCGACAGTGAAGAACATGGGGAAGGTTCAGAAGGAGTTCCAAGGAGAACTTGGTTTCAAGGAGACTGAGGCTGTAAATGGATTTTAGCATAGTCAGCTGCAGTGAACAGTGATTGAAGGTATCTACAAAGAGACCAAGCCAGAAAGCACCCACACAGAACTCTGGGGTGGTGGCAGCACACAGCTCCATAAACCCAGACAGACTAGTCAATGGCAGGGCACAGTTCAGGACACAGGACTGGAGGCAACATAGGTGCAAAAGCCACCCAAGAGTCAGAGCCAGCTACCTGCAGTACATTCTAGGCAAGACTAAGTGCCTGGGCCTCAGCTTAAGTAGATCTCATGAGTTATCAGCAAAGATGGCCTGGGTAGAAGCTCCAGGTCAGGGCAGTCAGGCCAACTAAAACCCTCTAGTGCCCTTAGAGCCCTGACAGTCAACAATATAAACGTTCAGTGGTTTCATGCTTGTTCCTCCATTTCTTTCACCCTGGAGAGATTTTTGAGAAGAACATCAGGTGGTGTCCACAGAGGATTTTGTCTGAGTTAGTCATTGGTTGTTCTGTGTTTTGAGTTTTTCAGCCTTTTCAGTCACTATATTGATTGATTGCATGTTTATTTTCATTGAAGTTCATATGGTTCTAAACCACAAAGCAGTCTTCTTGCCCACATCCCAATCCTTCTTAAATCCACTTGTCAATGTGGTGAAAAACATCAAGACTGAAATACCCATTAAGGAAAGGAAACATTCACATCTGTAAAGTGTCCTGTATTCAGATTTTCATAGACCTGAGCCCTAAATCTTCCATTCCTTCAGAAGCACCAGGGAACCAGCTATAACATTTTCTACTAAATTAAATTTCCTTTCAAATGTATTGGTTTCAGTTGCATTTTGTCAAAAGTCATCTATGTTTCTGAAGTTGTTTTCTGCCCAATTCAGAGTGAATCAGCAGAGCAGGGGCCTGAAGGCAAACTAGGGGTCTACTTGTATGCCCTGTCAGGATATCATATAACTCTGTCATGCTTCCTGTGTGTAATTCACTCAGGTTCTGGTGCCATTTGAAACTTTCTAAATGGCAGAAGTCGTTGAACATTAGAATCCTCCATGTCCTCCATTCAGGTTCAAAGCACATCCAGGCTACCGCAGAGCTATATTTTATACTGCCAGTCTGTGTTTGCATTAAAAATAATGGATCTGTAAAGTGAAAGAGCTGGTGCTGAGGAACTGACATCCACACAATGCACACCTCATGGGTTTATGATTGGGATTTTATGGTTTGGATTAGCTCAAATGTGATTGCATGTACTGTATACCTATCTACATCTGAAGTGCAATAGGTGCCCTTTCAGCTTACTTTGTGTTCTGCTCATGCCCTTGAAGCTGCTCCATGGTACAACCAAAGCACATAAAAGGAAGATGATCTGGGGAATCTCCTTAAAACTGTGTTTGTGACATGAACTAAGATGGCAATGGAGTTGGGTGATCCTTAATATAGATGGAAATTGGAAGACACCCCTCTACCTCCTTCTATTTAGAAGCAGGGGAGCTGATGTTTGTGTCAGATTATTGAGTACACAGACACAAATGCTATTTTTATTTAATTTTTTTTAAATGTTGGAGTTTCTTTCATCTCTGTATTCCTGCACAAGGTATCCCAATGGAATATTCTTCAGTGACCATTTGATGCATGACAGAAGTGACAAAGTGTATTCACCCCTTCATCTTTTCAACTTTCCTTGTCTAGTGAAATGTAATATGCTTATAGAGACACAAAACACAACTTCCTTCTATTCCTATGCATTTGATTACAATGAAGATCAAGAAACCTAGATGAAGCTAAAGAAGCTGTGATAATGTTGTAGGGATTGAATTAAAATAAAAATCAAGCTATGGATGAAGCATGCAATTCATTTTCAGCTCATAAATCCTGATTTCATAGTGAAAAGGATACACAGGGGATGTATAAAAATTCAGTGGCTACAATCCTTCTAGTGTCAAAATCATATATTGACATAAGAACACACACTTCTGTGGAAAAAAATGTGAAGCCATTAAATTGTAAGATGTTAGTAAATCAGCTTTGATTAAACTCAGCCCCCGTTGTGCACCTGCATATGCCTTTCACTATATTCCAAGCCTTCTTTGCTACACCACTCAGTAAATCAATCTATGATTTACTGAATGAAGAAACTCTGAGCAAGGAATGAGTCATGGTATTTATTTGAATTTCATTGACCTCTGGTGGGAATGAGGGAAAGGGTGGCACTGTCCATTTCTGTGAATGCAATGTTTTCTTGTCCCATGCCAAGAAACATTATTTTTACTGGGTCAGCTTCTGCGTTAGAAACATAAATAGTAAAACCAGTATTCCTGTTGGCCACCTTCTCAATTGAGGATTGCAGGGGAAGGAAAGAGATTTAGTACAAACTTGGCAGTCACCAGGCAACCTAAGGATAAACAAAGCGACACAGAGACAAGGTAAAATGAAATGATGTGTCTCTTTAAATTCTGTATTGCTACTCTGTGTACAAATATATATATGTAGATGTAGATATTTGTGTATGTACAAAGTCCAACAGAGTTTTATGTATGAATTGTTTATATATGCCTTTTAACATCATAGAAGATGATCTGACAGAAAAGCAGAGCTGAAGACCAAACCTTAGTTATGTCTTTCCTCTATTCCAAACATGACAAACACAGCAGCAGTCAAGGTCATCGAGTTCCACATCATAGGTCTTACTCACTCTACATATACAAAGGTGAGCAAAGTATGCACACAGAACTGCTCCACTGAGGTCTGTTAGCCTTGTCAACAGACTTAAGATGCATCATCAAAGCCTCCAAAACTACAGAATGACTCTTGTTGTGAAGTTTATTCTATTTATGTTCCTTGTAGATGAGGAAAGCAGCAAAATTAAGTGAGTTATATAAAAGGAAAGGGGTTATGTTTATTTTCCTTCAGGGCAGTCAGCAAAACAAGTGTTCTCTTAATTACCTCTAAATATTCCTACATGGCAACAACAAAAAAGAGACATGTCTGTTGACTGAGCTACAACATATCTGGACTCTTGGTACAATGTTAACTTTTCAATTAGCTCTTAGAGTAGTGATGCAGCCATTCTCTTGATACATGGCCCATAATATTTCAAATCCTTTGCTAGACTGAAAATTGAACTAAATGATCTTCTGAACTCTTGAAAATCCATGACCTTGTAACAGTGAAGCTCAGTGAAAACAATTTGTCAGGATTTGCAGTGTCTGGATTGCTGCTTGTGGTATTCTAGTTAAGGCACCTGTGTCTATTTGAACACACAGAAGCCTTTGGTTGTGTCATGCTTCTGCAATGCTTTGGTAAGTGATGCTGAAAATTCATCAAGATGAATTACTCTTCTTTGGACACATTACTAACAAAATGGCATAGCATTACGAATAGCACTGGTACATGTTCATGTGCAGAGCCCTGCTCACTTGACAAATGTGCTTTAATAATCTTAACAAGAATGTAAAATTCCTCACAGCTGGTGGTGAGATGAGATCAGCAGCTAACTTAGCTCAGGTGGCGACTGGCCCTGTTCCCCACATTGGAAACATCCAGGCTTCTAGGATAAGTAGAATCATAGAAATGCAGAATATCCGGATTTGGAAGGGACCCACAAGAATCACCAAGGTCCAACACTTGGTCCTGCACAGAACAGCCTCAAGAATCACACCATATGCCTGATAGTGTTGTCCAAACTCTCTTGAACTGGCTTGATGCCCTGATAACTTCCCTGGGGAGCCTGTTTCAGTGCCCAAACCACCTCTGGGTGAAGAACCTTTTCTTAATAAACCTTTACCTGAAAACTAACCTAAACCTTCCCCAACACAGCTTCCCTTGGGTCCTGTCACTGATAACAGAGAGAAGAGATCTGTCCTTGTCCCTCTGTTTCCACTCATGAGGAAGGGGTAGAGTACTTGGGTTGCTCATGAGAATGGTCAGTCATGTGCTATTTTCCTGCACATTGCAGAATCTACCAGCAAGACTATAAAGAGCATTAAGAGGCATTTCACTTGGCCTAGTTGTTCTACTGGTTTTTTCATACTCTAAAGATCTTAAGAGGTGTTATAAAGCAATTCTTCCCTATTCCCTTGTCTGGGTAAGCTGCATATAGTCAAACGGTAATATAAATACTGCTTCAGTCATCTGATTCTCTGATTCTCTAGGGCATTTTTAACCCAAGAGAGAAATTCTGCAACAAGGAGAAACAGAATAAAATCAGATCAAAAGCATCCTTAGTACTGAGCAAATATCAGTATTCAGTTGTTTCAGGAAAGTATATAATACCCATATTGTTAGTCTAGGAAGGTAAGAAAGAAATTGCCATTCACATCTCTCACCCCCTCTGTTGTTTATGAAAAGTTAGACTGTCTATCCATCTCTTTCAGTAAACTGTAGATGTTTTTAAGCATTTACAGTTCATTTTGTGTGTGTGTCAAAAAGGCCTCACCAAATCCCTTCAGAATAATTTCTAATTAGTGTTTTGCTTATACTCCGCTATCATGCTAACATTACTTGATAGGTTTAAATGCAGAATCACAGTGTGATCGAGGTTTAAAGGAGCCTCTGGATGTCATCTTGTCCAACTCCTCTGTTAGGCAAGGACACCCAGAGTCAGTTGTCTAGGACTGTGTCTAGATGTTTTTTGAATATCTCCAGGGATGGAGACTTCATAACCTCTCTGGGCAACCTGTGCCAGTGCCTGGTCAACTTCACAGTAAAAAATAGTGTTTTGTGATGTTCAGATGAAACATCCTGTGTTTCCATTTGAGTCCATTGCCTCTAGTCCTGTCACTGAGCACTACTGGAAAGAACTTGTCTGTGTCCACCTTTTCATCTGGTATATATATATATATTGAGCAGATCCCCCGAGCCTTCTCTTCTCCAGACTGCAGCTCTCCCAGACTTTCCTTATAGGAGGGATGCTCCAGTTTCTTCATCATCCTTGTGGCCCATCCTTGCAATCTCTTCAGTGTGTTCCCATCTCCCCTCACTACCAAACTATTTATTTCTTTGTAGTAAGCTATCAGGTTGATCAGGCATTATTTGGTCTTCAAAAAGCCATGCTAAATTTCTCCTAATTAACATTTCTCAACTACTAACCAAAGATTAGCCATTCTTCCAAATAATCATTTATTCTTCTTCATGATTTCTGATATAATTCTAAATTCTTCATGTCTAGGAACAATTGTGATCCTCTGTGTGTTGAAGGTTTGGAGATCTGGAAGTTGGTTGTACCCACCTGTGTAGCTGTAATCACTGGCCTTAGTCCTGAGCCAGTGATGTTATCAGTATTCATAAACATAAGTTTTATTTCTCTGCCCCATCTAATCACAGTTAGTTTTGCAAGTTGCCCCCCAAAGGTTATTTTTCAAAACTCTTTCCATGCAATATTTTCTAGCAAAGGTTTGGGATTTTAATTTTTTATTATTTTTTTTACAGACCTATACTTCAAACTGCTAAGTAAAAGTGTAGTGATTAATGATTACTTCATGATCGCCTTTTTTTCCAGTATAGTTCAAATGCCATCAGAGGAGGGAATAAAGTTCTGAAGTTTCCTGTTCTGAATCAGGTCACAGCAACTGCAAGTCAAACTACTCTTACTGGGAATGCCCTTCCATACAGGAAGGATCTTGGCTAATGAATACATTGGGTGATATGGGTCCAATAAATTTGGCACGTTTGCTCTATCTTGAAACAAAATAAACCAAAACAAACTAACAAACAAACAAACAAACAAAAAGAGTAAGAGTAGGGATCTAGAAAACTAGTCAGTAAAAGCCTTCCAGCCTGTCAGTGCTATGCAATTAATAGGGTTTTATGACTCTTACCACATTTACTCTAGTCTATGGAACTGAGTCATATGACAAATACTTCAAATAACAGCGCACTATTTGGTAAAGAAATGAAAATTCAGGATTTAGCCATCAAAACAGATCTAGACTTTGATATTTAGATACAAGTGATACTGCAAAACTTTGTTGCTATAAGTTTTGTTTGAGGATGTAACTTATAAGTTGACCCATCAGAAATTAATATTAATATTAAACCACCACTGTGTGGTTTTATAGTCACCAGGGTGAGTATGATATCCCTGTTTAGGGAGACAATTACATACACAGCAGAAAATCCAAGTTGGACCTATAAATTTCTTACCACTGCATCCTATGTTAATACTTCTCACAGAACATTGTACATCACATACTTGAGTGAGGAAAAAAAGGTTGAGACAGTAACAGTTCTCTGTGGCATTTAAAAATTTCATCATGGACCCACAGTTGTGGGGTTGTGTTGTAGAGAATTGCATTTCTAGAGATCAGTTCCCTTTCTTTTTCCTGTTGAGTTTCCACAGGTGAATTTAATTAGAGCCATGTCTAGTAGAGATAACAAGACAACTCAGAAGAAAGCTCTGTTATCTCTGTTTGGTCTGTCTTTCAAACCATTCAACCAGATCAACCTATAACAGGAAGATCAAACCACACTGCAAACACAGACTAGAAGAACTCGTACTACTCAGCAAAATGTTCAGTGGCAAGCAAAACCAGGTATTTTAGGCATCTAAGAGGTAAAAGTCTAGGGAAGTCTGCCAAAATGTTCTTGTTAGAAAAGGAATGTCTCTGTTTCTGGTCCTATTAAAAAATTTACTTGCAGATGATTTGCAAATGATTTGGAAAGATGCAAGAAGAAATATATTGATTAAACTGTCCATGCATGGCCTGGGCTCCAGACCTACTCCATGCATGGAACAGTCCAGATGAGGAACTAAGATACCAGACAAAGCTAAATCTGAGGAATTCAGCTGGTGGGCAGGAGGAAACAACTTTGGAAGGTTTACGGTCTTGTTGCAAACAGTAACTGAAGACATGTGCTCACATTTTTAAACGTCAATTTCATAGTTTAAAAGTACTTTAGGTTATCTTGTTGGTACTGAACTCTTGCTGTCACACATACCATTTTGTATCCCTTCCAGCTGAAGATCATGCTCTGCTGCACAATGACAAATGACTTGTGCTTAGATACATGCAAATAATATTCTTCAGGCAGAGCAGCACTTTCCTCTTTAAGGGTAAATTTCTTTCTGTAGAATTTGAACTTCTGCCAGGGCCAGGTTTCCTAGGAACAACAACACAATGTAGACCTCTGCAGGAGTCAAAGCTTCTTCAATAGCTTACATGAAACTGCCAACACAGAGAAAGCAAATCCAGTCTAACTAACAGAAACCATAGGATGAAGCAATTTGGGCCCAGACCTACTTATATACTGTTATTTAGTAAACTAAGATCAAACACAGCATCATTCAGTCCCAAGCTACACAAATCTAGGAAGAATGGGATAGCACTGATATAACAGTACACCATGGAGTATTGAACATGAAGAAGGAAGAGAAGAGAGACAATTAGCATGATGAATCCTACAAGCAGCACTGGAAATATTTATTAGTGGCATGTACATTGAATTCCACTTCCCACTATGATTCTGGGGAAGGTCTGAAGGCATTACAAAAGGCAGGGCTTGCTATTTGACAATTCTAAGTTGTAATGCAGAAGCCAAGCAAACATAAACATACCTGGTTATTTAAACCAGAGCAAGAACTCATCTATTGGTTTTGCTCGTGATGCCCAAGATGGGTTTTGTGGGGCAGAACTGGTCTTTTCCCTCTTGTTCAGCTAGGCAAGTGAGCAGAATGGAAACAACAAGCCTGGAAAGCATTCTCTCTGTAGAAACATGTCACTGGAGCTTCCTGCCTTTAAAGGGCAATGTGGCTGCAGTGCAATGTTACTCTACCTGATCTTGGAATGGAGTCCCTTTTGGCTGGCATAGGGCAGGACCTTTCTAACCAAGAGGTGTCTGACAGGGTGGCTGCAGCCCTGTGCAGCCTATAGAGCCCTGTGATCCAGGCTGTATCTGCAGGGGGTGCCAGACTTGGCAACACCCAATCCATTTCCCCTTTGTTCACTCCAATTTCTCTTTGTTAAGGAATTTGCTTCAAGAAGGATAGAGCATGCATATAAGTCTTCTTTTGTTCAAATACCATAATCCTAGAAAGATTCATGGAACACTGTGTGTCCATGAGAAACTGCAACCTTGACCTTGCTGTCCTCCACAAGCCCAAAGACATGTCATGGGTGCCAACCGTGGTTGCAGCACGAGTTGTCCAGAGTAGTTGTAGAAGATGTTTTGCCTTTATGAACATGAAGGAAATGTTGATAAATAGGACTGGAATGGAGGTTATCTGGACCTGCAGACTGTTCAAAATGATTAACTGCTAATGATTCCACTCCTGTTTGTTTTGAAATCTAGTCTGACCCACTGTGTCCAGAGATGGAAACAGTGGCATGAGGATGACAAGACAGGGTAGGGTCTCCCCTCACTAAAATAAATAAATTGTCCCTTCAAATCAACTTGTAAACTGAAATTTTTCAACTGATAATTGAGAGTTGCCATTGTTAGAATCTGAACAACATATTCTTATTTAGTCCAGGCTGATAGGCACCTTTCAACCAAAACAAAAATCCTGTGAACTCATCTACTGTTTTTTAGAAATGGAGGACATTCGTATACATACACATACAAAATATTGATTTAAACTCAGGCAAACTTAGCTGAAATGTTATCACAGAAATTGATTTAGTGAAGAAATTTTTGATTTCATGAAACTATGGGAGCTCACTGTAAGACACATGTGGAATCCTTAAGCATTATAATATAAATTTGTCTCTGCTTTATATAGCCCGTCCTCATTGATGCAGCTGGATCACAGTGTGGTCCGGGAAGTTTCACTTGATTATTCAGGGTATGACCTGAGGACCTGTGAGTACAGAGCAAGTAAATTCTTATTACTGGCTTTTTTTTCCACCCTTCACATAGCCTTTTCTATGATGAAACACACAGCTTCCAATCAAAGGCAAGACCTCCCTCTTGGGAACTTGGGAAATTTTTTCAGCCTGAATTTTCAGTGAACTTTGAATAAAACAGAATACAGTCAATGGATGTGAGAAGCACACAAGGAGAGTTGTCACTCTTCTGAGAAAACTCGGAATGTGCTCCTGGGACTTACATTTTGAATGAATCAATGGTTTGGAGAAAGAAAAAAAATCAGCACCTATTTTGAAGTGATTTTTTATTGTATCACATTGAGTTATATGGGTCTTCTCCCAAAACTACTAGCTTCTGACTCCTTTTCACTCAGATTTCAGCCCAGAATTAGATCTGCTTGGGTCCCTCCCTAAGACTTTCCCTTTGCTCAACATTGACATGTTCAGAATAGAAAACAGTATAATCAGTTTGGGCGCTGTATTGCAAGAAACTTAGGTACCAACAGGAATTAGAAGTTTTACAAGAGTCACAGAATGTGGCCTTCAAGAGAAAAATGGAAGAAATTGGTGCTATTTTGTCTAAAGAGACAGAGACTGAGAAGAAACGAGACACCAGATTTAAATTACCTGGGGCAGTAGTTTTGGAGCAACCTTAATCCAACTATGCCAAGAATTGCTTAGATAAAGCTGCTTCTGAAAGGGAATAGTTTTCACAAGTTTTTGGTCTTCCTCCAGGACCCTACTGTATTGTAAACCACACACACCTCTTGGCATCCATATTTCTGTAACAACATGACATCTTTTTTGAGGGTAAGCTAAATGTTTCCTACAATTTCTGGATTCTTTCTGTAGAAATACTACTTGGACACAATAGCATCAGACAACTTGCTGATTGCTCCTTTCTCTGCATAAATGTTGTATCTAATAATGGCCTTTTCTTCTCCAGGACATTGTCTGAATTTTTAAGGGTCATTTTGAGCTCTCTTCATGTTGTCCAATGTGCTTGCACTTTTATTAGGAACATTATCCACTAGCTGTTAAACTCGTCGTCTTTCTGTTTTTCAATACCTTCACCATTCTCCAGAAAAATAAGATTAGAGATGTCAGGTACTGGCTCAATCAACTTTAAATGCACAGATTTGTGTTCTCTTACCTGTTCTTTCCCTGTTTGATACTGAAAGCTTGCTCTGTACCAGTGATACTAAATTTATAAACATCTTGATTCCATTTTTGCTGAAGATATTAAATATGTCAAAAAATTAATGATACATAGTTCTTTAATTTGCACTCAACATTAAGCTACTTCTTTTTGGGAGTGAGGGAAGTATTTCTTAGAACCACTATACATCCAGAAATACTATTTTTTACATATGATATTGCTTATTAGTTGCATTTTGATTTGCACAACTGAGAAAATTCCAGTGAACTCCTCAGTGCTGACATATTTTGCCAGTAAAGAGCAGTTTCCAGAAACCAGAGAAGAAACACTCATATCAAATTCTAAGATGGTTTGAGGGAATTCTAGGCAAGAATTAAATCATCCATCAACAATATTTTCACATAGTGTTTTACATATCTACATCCATGCTGAGTTAATCAGAGTGATTTAAAGAAAATTATCTCTCCAACAATATTAGTTCGTTTCTGATCACTGAAAAATTCAGGTTTTTTCAATAAAGCTGCCTGTAAGTTATATATCTATTAATCTGATCCAGTAATATGTATTGCAATCATTGTACTGCAGTACAATCAAATACCGCTCATCCTCTTGACAGAGAACTGTTGCAGCTCTTTCTATCAAGAAGTAGACTCTAGGATAAGGCTGAGATTTCTGTTCATGAGTAGGAATAAAAGTTCACTTTACCTGAATCTCTTCTAAATATTGAAATTAAAATAGTTTAATATTTCTGCAAAAATTTTGCCCACTACTGCAATGATTGCCAACATTTTTGCATGTTAATGGCCTTATTTTGCAGCTGAATGTTTCTGGTAACACACACCACCACTACCACCACTCCCCTGCCTCCCATCCCCACACCACCCAGTTTAGCTATAGAGAAAAAGTTATAGCTGTAGAGGGTATTTTTGACCCTGTTTATGGCACCCAGTAGACCGTAGCTTGTGAAACACTTCACTGGGAATGTTCATCGCACGCACTTAAATGAGGAAGTAAAAATATAATGTTTGAGTGAATGTTCATTTAACTTTGGGATATGATTTTCCAGCTTAAATCCAGAGAACTAGCCATCTCTGTCCCGCACATAAGCAAACCATGCAGAGAAACTAAGCCCTTTAGCTGGTGAAAAAACCCTTTATTTTCTTAGCCAATAGAAAGGATTGGCAAAACACCCCAAGCACAAGGATATCGTTCTGTTTAATAGACAGCAGGAGTGTACTGACATGCAAGCCAGCAATTAAAATAAAAAATATTCACATGTCTGCCAAAGAATGATGTCAGCTCCAGGCTTTAGTGTTTGGTACATATCAAAATAACCTTGCTACTAGAAACACAGGCATGTATGTGTGAGCTGTATATGAATTTCCAAGCTTAATAGGGCCACACACCTTGAAAATGGATAATTTAATGGTCAGCATCAGAACATACATTTATGTGCACTAAGATTCTATTTTAAATGTTATACATAGATTAAAGTTGGGCCTTTTTATTTGCTTTTACACACGTGGAAAAGATTAGCAAGCATTTAGTTTTCCATTTTGTAAAAAATTGTCCTATTTCTTTCAGTAAAGATCCTGACACTGGTTGTGTAGAATACTTGTAACTATCTAAGTTTACCAATAGGACACATCTTTCCTGTTATGCACAGGGTCAGGGGAATTCCCTCAGTATAAATAATGTGAGAAGATTAAAAGCTTTAAAAATATGAGGAACCATCAGAACATTTTTTCTGGAGGATCCCTGAGAAATTGCACTAAATTTGAACTGGGATTGTAAAAGTTATATAGGTGTCTTTCCTCTTCCTAAGCAGGGCCACAGTTCTCAAGTGCTCTTTTCTAACTATTCTGAGGAAGGCTGGCTTTAAATAGTAATTCCTTAAGGCTCCTGAATGGATATCAGAGCTTAGCAACCAGAAGTTTCCCAAATATGGTTTTGACACCATAGACCCAAACCAAGGCATATTTTAATATTTGAAATCTTTCTATACATTTGAATAGAATTTTAACCAGATCTGAAAATCATTCCAGAGTAGTCTCTTCACAGGTGGTTTCAGTTGCCTTAATTGAGGGATAACAGGATGGGGAGGTGGGAATCAGTTCATTGAAGAGACAATGGGCTGTAGACATAAGCAGTAATCCAAAATGAAGCAACGTAGTGGAAAGTCGTAATAGGTCCTGAACAACTTCCTTTTCCTCCCACACATCCAGGAGCTGAGAAAATATTGAAGGAAAGATGAGAAAATTCATGTTAATTTCTCTTGAGTGTGGAGCTAAGCCGTGGGAAATTACTTTGCCTGTCTGCCCCTTGTCTCCCTCCTCCCAGTGGAAAAAAGTTCCGTGACCATCTCCTCTGCAAAACTGGTGAGCATGAATCATTGCTGATGAATAATTCCCTTATTCAGTAAATTCTAAATTGTTGCCAGCTTTGTGATTCTTTTACAGTCATGCCTCCAGCAATTCCTGTACCTGTGAGAGAGAAGGAAACAACTGTTTTGGATTTGCAGGTGACTTATACAAGAGACAACACTTAGCTGGGAAGTAAGACAGCCCATTTCTGCATGGCTGATACAGTAATTTAGTATCCCAATCAGATATCTCTACTATAAAGAGCAATCTCTTCTATGAAAAGGAATCAGATCCCCCCCCCCCCGCCCCAGTCTGGCACAGACCAGCTTTCATAGAGGCTAAGCTCACAAATAGATATTATGGGAAAGAATAGACTCTACCTTCTTTCTCCATCTGTCCTGGTTGTGTTTGTACTCCTTGTTGAAACATTGTGCCTAACAGTATATGTACCTTCTGGTTGTGCTGTAAGTCAAATAAAATTAAAAAGTGGGTTTTGTACATGGAATAATGACTTTCAAACATGGGATAGTGACATAAATTGTAAAAACTGTAAAAGCTCTTGGCTGAGCATGTTTTTCCTAAAAGACTTTGTAGGCAATTACGTTGTGGAGCTAAGCATGGAAATACCCACAATAGTGGTTACAGCTGTGCAAGTCTATCTGAATCCGGTTCACACAGAATTCTGATGACTTTCTTCATTAGTTTCATTCAATGCTTTGAACCAAAAACTGAGTAAACAGCGACCTCTAGGTGAAGTCCTGTGATCATGAGCGTTGCCATGACCACCTTTATACATGATTCTGCAAGAGAATAGGACTGAGGTTCAAACGAACTAGGGAAGAGGAAATTGGTGAAAAAAACCTAATTATTTTTGATCAACTCCTAAGAAAAAACCTTGGGTTTGCATTTGAGATGTGCAGTGATACAGCTCATTGGGACATGCTGAAATTGACAATACCTAATAGAAATTGAGCTTCTAATAATGGGAGAAAGTCATGCAGATTTTCCCAAGGAACTTGTGTTCTATCTCAGGAAAAGGAACATCATTTCGACCCTGAAAACCCTCGTTGTGCTGCACCTACATTGACATCCTCTATTCATACAAAACTCCAGAGTGGGGAAAGACTACACCTCTAGTAGGAAATTAAATCATGCCAGGGCATATTCCTAGACACTTGTGATGCGTTAGTGGACCTGGACTGCAAGAGCAGTCACTGGCTTTTGGCCTATGGCATGTAGTACTCTCCCAAATGACTCTTGGACA
>NW_008667458.1:32867-33997 GCF_000695815.1 Acanthisitta chloris | reverse complement strand
CCCCCCCCCCCTCCCCATTTTGAAGGCTCAAAGAGATTAGCTTTTCCTATTTCAGAAAAGACAGATGGAATAAGGTATATTAAGTCAAGGTCTGAGTAGCCACCTAAGAACTTCATTCACTTCTGCAATTTCATGTGTAGTTCAAATGTCCCCACAACTGTAAATCCAGTGTCATTATCTTCATATGACAGATGGGAAATTGATAATCTAAAAGACAGTTTATCAGAGAAAATTTCAGCAATGAAATAGCCTCGTAAATCTTACAGACTTGCCAAGACTACACAGGAAGGAAACTGATGAAGTAGGTTATTGAACATGGACCTCCTGAGTCCTTTCCTGTACCTATGATCAATGGGTTATCCTTCCCTCTCTTCAGTGCAACAGTCCATGTACTGTGTAGAAGTTTACAAGATGCAGACTCTTAGGGCACTATAAACAAATGAAACAAGACCAATCTAGTAAAAATTATCAAGAGGTATACTTTTGAAAAATATTAGGTTTTCTCTTTCATTCTACTTGCATATAATGGAGATTAGAACATAGTCTATTTAGACCCTCTCATGGGAATGACAGTAAAGGTATTTGTTTTAGTATGGCTAAGGCAAATAATAATAATAGTAATAATAATAATAATTGAAGAAATACCTTGTGCATCAGTTGACGTGTAATTAACAACTATGTACAGCTCAGCAGGTTTTTGAAATATTGTCACAGCAGAGACCAGATGCCCTGCTTTCACACAATGGAAAATAAAAATGCTGGTTTAGGAAAGTATAATATTTTTGAGATTATCTCAGGTCTACAAAACACAAAGGTTAATGATGGATGCCTATAAAATTATACAGCAGACTATTCTGCATTCCCAACTTACAGAATTTTGAAGCCTTTCCAAAAGACTTCTAAATGTAAATGCAAATTGAAGGACAAGCTAGGCCACTTAACACTTCATTTGATCAAAGGAATTGGTGCCAGACAGTTCAACAATGGTATGCATGTAAATCTCTATGACAAGCAATGAAGTGGATTCTAGAAAGAGAGGCTAAAGAAGAAGGGAGAGGAAGATATTTTGCTAAATTTCCCCTCTTCATTTCCATGCCCCAGTTTTAATAACGCCACCATTTCCAATCATA
>NW_008667458.1:16538-32824 GCF_000695815.1 Acanthisitta chloris | reverse complement strand
CACAGAAGTAAAACATGTATTTAAATTGAGAATAAAATTCCTGTGGATTTCAGAGGAGTCTAATTCTGTTTAAGCAAACAACTGGTGAATAACGTCATGGCTATCACATCTTCATAATGGTGGCCCTCTATGATGGGGCCACAGAATTTGCAGATGGGGCAGAGCAACTGATATTATCTACCTGGACTTATGCAAGGTGTTTGACACTATCCCGCACACCATCCTTGTCTCTAAATTGGAGATACATGGATTTGATGGGTGAACCACTCAGTGGAGAAAGAACATGCAAAGAGTTATGGTCAGTGGCTCATTGTCCACGTGGAGGCCAGTGACAAATGGTGTCCCTCAGGGGTCAGTGCTGGGGACAATACTGTTCAACATCTTTGCAGGTGACATGGACAGTGGGATTGAGTGCTCCCTCAGCAAGTTCACTGATGACATCAAGCTGTGTGGGGCAGTTGACATGCTGGAGGGAAGGGATGTGCCATCCAGAGGGACCTTGACAGGCTTGAGAGGTGGGACAATGCAAACTTCATGAAGTTCAACAAAATGAAGTGCAAGGTCCTACATTTGGGTAGTGGCAATCCCAGGCACACCCACAGGTTGGGTGGGAAGTAATTAAAACCAGCAGTACGGAGAAACACTTGTGACTGATAGTGGATGAGAAACTCACAGTGAGCCAGCAGTGTGTGCTAGCACCCCTGAAGGCAAAATGAATCCTGGGCTGCATCAAAAGGAGTGTGGCCAGCAGGTCAAAAGAGGTGATTCTTCCCCTCTACTGGGCTCTCATGAGACCCCACCTGGAATACTGCGTGCAGTTCTGGTGTCCTCAACATAAGAAAGACATGGAACTGTTGGGGCAAGTCCAGAGGAGGACCGCAAAGTTGATAAGAGGACTGGAGAATTTCCCTTAGAAGACAAGCTGAGGAAGCTGGGGCTATTCAGCCTAGAGCAGAGAAGACTGTGTGGAGACCTCATAGCAACAATATCTGAAGGACCTACAAGGGAGCTGGAGAGGGACCCTTTGTTAAGAACGGCAATGAAAGTCTAGGTTGGATGTAAGAAAATTTTTTTTTACTGTAAGGGTGGTTAGACATTGGAATAGGCTGCCTGGGGATGTGGTGGCTGCCCTGACCTTGGCAGTGTTCAAAGCCAGGCTGCACGAAACCTTTAGCAACCTGATCTGGTGAGTAGGTGTCCCTGCCCATGGAAGGAGGGGTTGGGACTAGATGATCTCTAAAGTCCATTCCAACCTCTAAATTCTATGGTTCTATGATTCTATAGTAATGATAACTGCTTTATAATGTGACTGTCTCACAGATACAGGTAAATTTTATAGTTTGTTACTTGATTAAGCCTCTAGATTTCTCATCAGATGATTTATCTTATTTTCTATCAGAGTACATTGTATTTCAGTGTCTAAACTTTTATCATTCAAGTTTCTTCACCACTCTAAATTTAGTCATATTAGTACAAGACAGTTGTGGAATTTTACTTCGGAACATTCAAAGCTGAGTTCCCCATACACTTCTGGTGCTCTGCTTCCTCATTTCACAATTCTTAACAACCTTGTGTCTCCTGCTGGATTATTGGTTCTTCTGGTTCTGGGGACAGTTTTGTTGGGATGTCTCGCCTCTAAACTAATATTTAAAATAGCATTGGATATTTTTATGAACCTTCAAACAATTTTGGGCTGTTTATTTAATTTTAACAGCTTTCTTAGTTGTGTTTTCCATTATACCTGCTGTCTTCCTAGTGTAATATTATTTATACTAAGCAATATTTACTTAAACTACTGCCATTAGATATCTTGTAAACATGGACAGAACATTTGTTATTCATCTCACTTGAATTTAAAAAATAAGGTTTAGATAAAATGGCCACTTAAATAATATTAGATGAACCCAAGAACCTCTTCCAAGAACTCTATGTTAGAGATTTATAAGGTGAAGACTGGAAAGTACAATGCACTTCTTGCAGCCAAAAGTTCTATCTCAAACCAGATGGATGCAGGAACCACATTCATAAGCCAATAACCTTTTTATTGCCATAGTTAAGACTTGTGTCTCCCCAGTTTATAGTCAAGAGCTAGTTTGAGGGCTACAGAATTACAGTCCTCTATTTTGATCCCCTCCCACTTATTTTTGATTTTAGATGCCCTTATGGTTCCATCACTGCTATTATATTCAACTGTTTGGACTATTGTTTTGGTTTCTGTTGTAGCTGTGACTTATTACTCCTGGCTACAAGCCACAAAGTGATGGAAAATGCAGATGTGGCACTTTTTGATATTGCTTGTATTGTTGAATAGTCTTCCTGTGGGCCAGACATAGACTTGGGAGCTGATGGCAGCAATTATTTTTTTTAAGAAAATGCTGTGTTAATATTGCTGTGTTACAGATTATCCCTGAATTGGACATTTTAATATTGACAGAATTAATTAACTGATTCAAAGTGTCTTCAAATGTGCAGATCACAAAATCAGAACTTTATGGTTTCACTCACAGCTTTGAAATCATAATAATGGGTATTCATATTAATAGGTATTCATATTATATTTCCTTAGGTGTACAACAATGCTTATTTAAGTTCAAATGACACATTTTTTTTCTGAAATATCAGAGCACTAATTCAGGAACATGCTAATAAAAATTTCAACCTGGAATACATTTGGAGAATTCAGTTTTGGTTTATGCCTATGATCCATTTTCTTTTGAATTAGTATTAGTAAATATATTAAACTCTTCTGAAGACTTTTCTGTTTTTCTTCCTTTCTAACACAGAATCAGAGACTGGTTGAGGTCGAAAGGCACATCTGGAGTTTATCTTCTCCCACCAGAAAATGTTACCCAGGGCTGTGTCCAGTTCATTTTTTAATATCTACACAAATGCAAACTCCAGTAGCTCTCTGGGAAATCTCTTCTAGTGTTTGTCAACTCTTACAGAAAGAAGGTGCTTGGATGTGTTCAGAGTGAATTTTGTGTGCTTTAATTTGTATCCATTGCCTCTTGTTCTGTCTGTCAGTATTGCAAAGTCTCACTCCCTCATCTTCATTTCTGTGTTTATACACATGCATAATATCCTTCTTTGTGGCTGTTTGTTAGGCTCACTCCTTTAAGTCCACATCTTTATTGTTCTGGGAAGCCTGGAACTGAACTCAACACTCCAGATTAATCATATGGCACATGACATTTTACTGTAGTCTACCAAGAGCTCTGCACTGGGAGAAAGGTAATTCTTTTCACCATGCAAAAAATTCTGTTGACAGCAGTTCCTGTTTCTCATAAGGTTATTGCTATTCTTTGCATACCTGTGGAACCAATGGTCATGACTGGATCACTGATGCTTAAAAGGAGAAACACCCAAAGGATCTTAATTTAGTACATATACATTCTTATCTCTTTCCTCATCAGGATCCAGATGTTCAGTTCTCAACTTGCAAGTGTAGGCAAAATATGCTTTTATCCATAGAAAAATAGGGTGTAGTCTGGAGAAGCTGAATAATTTGCTGATGATCAGTCTTGGCTATGGTGAAGTATAGTTATAATTTTCCTTTAATAATTGTTTTAAAATAATTTCCTTCTTGCTTTTGATGTTTTATATCTAAAAAGAACTCAGCTGCTTTCGCTTCTCTTATTAATGATGGACAACAATTGTTTGGAATTTTTTTTTGCTGCTTCCTTGAGTTTTACTCTGTTCTGAGATTATAGACACCCTACCCTGTTCATACACGTCCAACAAAATTCCCCTTTTCTCAGTAGGAGTTTTCCCATTAGTAAATATGTAACGGTGAATCAGAGCTCTTCTCATCAGTCTGTACAGTTTCTGGTATACTCAGCCTATGTAGGAAGCATTTTAATTATGTAAATGCTGAAGTTTGTCATGCCTTTCCAGAATTCATTACTGCTCTTAAGTGCTGTATTTCTGAATATATAGTTGTTAACTTAGCTTGTTTTCTGCAGAGAGAAAAAGCATTCCATATTTCCACTGAGTCTAGATAATTGGAGTTTTTCCACTGAGGACTTCAAATATGAACTCTGTAGAATATGAGGGCTGGTTTTGACAGTGCATGTCTCTCCTATGCCCTTCTAAAATCCTCACCTGTATACCATTCCCTCACAGAGTCTGTATTCTAAATCCAGAACTAAAATTCCAGGTTCCTAGCTAACCTGACTTCTCAGTTCCTTTTCCCTCCATAAAAAGTTTAGATGAGACAATCCTCTTTCCAAAACATACACACAGGGTCAAAGCAACAAAGATCTCTGGCCATCAGATATCTCTATGATGTTATTCTTTTAGCTTCCGGCAAATACAGGACATTTGTGTAAGGATGTGTTTTAGTACCTCAACCTCCCAGGAGTTAAGTATGGAAAGGTTTCCAAAAAAACAGTCAGAGCAACACTAGCACACGAGTCAGTCTTGCATGCTGTCATACCTATTGTAAACATGATTACACAGAAACTTGTTCAATATCTTTTTTTAATTAAATATTTGCAAAGTTAAGAAAAGCGCTTTGGCTCTAGAACTTATTACCACTTAGTACTAATGAAAAAAGACTTGCTTATATTTTCAGTTGGGCTTGGTTTGGTTTTTTTGTTTGTTTTTTTTTCACACCAAAAAGAAGTGCACCTACAAATTTTAAGCACTCCGTCTCTTTTTCAAGGAGATCTTTAAGCATCTACTTCTTTATAAGTGGGTACTTAGAGGCTTTCTCGAATAAGACACTTTCCTAAATGATTAAACACATGCCAAAATAAAGTTAGTCATTTGTAAGCTAGAATAATGTATTTGGTTTAACTTTTCAGTAGAGTACATGGAATGAATAGAACGTTTTTACTTTTTTTGGCATGCAAGCATCATCTCAAGTTCCATAGCCAAACACCTGAGGACAGAGCTGCTTTGTTTTTTCCATCAGACAGTTTTCCCAAAGGAATTTTCTGGACACTCCTCATCTCCTACTTTACTACCCCAGCATAGCTACAGTCAAAATTTCCTATGAAGTGGTAGACTTGTTACCCCAAATATGCAATTCTCTCATGCCACTGTGGATTCAGAGCCATGTTAGGCATGTTCTTTAGCTGCATATCTGAAAATATAAGTATGAAGTGAGGAGAGGATGATGAAAGAGCTAGATTTTGATAAAGGGGAATGATGATTGCTATTTTCAGTCTTCATAGGCTAGTTTTTCCAGATTCCACCAGGTAGCACAGAACCTCTGCCAGGGCTGATCAGATCCTATTAGGCTGACACTGGATATCTGTGCAGTTCTTTGCTAGCTTGACTCCTTACTATTTAAAGCAGTTTAGTGATTTCAGAATTGGAATAGAAGAGTATGAAGATTTCAATCTCCATATATCTTTTACCTCTTTCTTTGCAGTCATTGAAATTTTGATTCTCTTGGCTGCTGTGAATGCAACTTATCTTATGTGATCTTTTTTGAAACTATAAATCATCTCAGTAAAATGCTTTCAGATCCATTTTTCCTATTCTTGACTGGTTGCAGACCAGAAATAATAGAAATCTACATGTATCCATGAAACTCTGCAGGAATTCTGCAGGTAAGTATTGAATCATCAAGATCAATGTCTTATTTCCAACAATGTTAAAAGAAAAAAAACAACACAAAACCCCCCAAAAAACCAACCAACCAACCCCCAAACCAAGAAGAGACTCCTATTAACCTCAATGGCCATGAGTGAAGTTACTTCTCTGGTTGTGTGAATGAAATAAAAATTACAAATAAGGCACATGATTATGCCATTAAATACACAGCTTTAATCACTGTTTTGTATTAAGGGTGGCCTAGTTCAAAGAACAAACAATACTCTTCAAGTGCTACAGAAGGTACTCTGAGACAGAATTCAGTAATCATCTAATTGGAGTGGTTATAATCCTAAAAATCAAAACAATAGCATATATCAATCTTGAAGTATTGCATGCATTAATGACCGAGAATTTTAACAACCCACTATCATTTTCCACTCCAGTTTTTATCCTTGTCACTAGCCATGATTTTTATCTTCTAATATCCATACAGCAAGTCTTCTTTTTAAAAAAATAAAAAGTTGAAAACAAGATATAAGAATAAAAAAGGGAAGAAAACTCATATCAATTAAATTAAGTCATAATTCCTCATGAATTCTTTCATGTTTATTAACTCCATGATTTATCTTCAGACTATCTTAATTCCAAATGTAGTTAATTTATTTTCCTAATAGTTTCATGATTTATATATTAAAAACTTTTTTTAGGAAGATGTAGTTCATAGTGTGCCGTAACTGCAACAAATAAAGAAAACTTCTTTCAAAGTATTTACCAGAGCACAATTTCAATGTCTCAGAAAAAAGAAACCCAAGCTAAAATAAGATTTTGCATAAGGTTTCCAACTCCTTTCTCAGTCACCTTCTACTGAGCTAAGCCACATTCTTGGTGTGAAGGTTATATTTGCAGGATCTTGCAAAGAAAGCTTGATTCAAGGCAGCAAGAGAAGCAGATTCTATCCAAATAGCTTTATTTGTTGGACATGAAGAGAAGAGAACTGCATGCATCATTCAAAAAATAAGTTTAAATTCTCTCATAAGACCATTACAGTTCATAAATGCTCCAAATTCTGTCCTGCTTCAATAAAAAGCTATGACAGTTCTGCACATGAAATGTCTACATGGAAAGTACATGTCTTTATTATTTTGATTCCCACATGATCCACCCATAACTTGGTTTATAAATGTATGTGAGAAAAAGGGGAAAAAAACCTAAATGTTTTTGTATGGACATGTACAATTTATTGTCCTCTGAGTAGGGTAAAAGATTTCAAATTGTGCCTAAGACTTACACTGAGAAGCCTAAATCCCCCATTCAGATAAGGGTGTCCAAACAACCAGAAAAATCAGAGGGTGGGTGGAATGAACACGGTCCCATGCTCCCCCCATACTGTGAGTAGTCTGAAATACAATTAAATTTGCATATGCAATGATTCCAACCAAATTTAAATAATTCAAAAATAGCCAGTGTTCTACATACAAATACCTAAAAAAAATTGTACTGATTTTAAATTTTTGAGATTAATGTTATTATTTTCTGATAGTTTCAAAACTCATGCATTACATTAGGCTTTTCCCTCCATTTTATATAGAGATTCTAGTGGCTGAGTGCATGAGGTAGAGAAGTGGGAGGTAAAAATGCACACTAATAAAGTGGAGAAGAGAGGTGGCCTCTGCTAACTTTTGCTTCTTTTAGGATCTCATTACCGAAGCACAATTATACTCTTAGATTATATATTTAGAGCACTATAAGCATTTGAAAACATCATTAGAATAATACTTCCCTTAAAAGAAATGCCATTGTCAGAACAAGAAGTCAAGAAGCCCCTGAATCCTGTTAAACTGAAAACTGCTAAATTCTGAAAAGTGTTAAATTCTGTACTAATAAACAAAGTTTGTTTTACTCCAATTAATTTTCATTTTAATGTTTTTAGTGATACACTGAGATATAGCAAGAATGCATCATACTGTGATCAGGAAGAATTAGCAAAATACATTAGAAAGGTAGGAATATTCAATAGGAAAATTCATCTTGAATAGGAAAGAATCTTAGTTTTAAGCCATACACCCTAGCTCTGGTTTTTATTCTCTCTTTCTTTTTTCTCATAGGAACCATCATCCTGACATCTTTGTAAAGCTGCATGAACACAAGAGGAAAGAGAAAGCATACTTATGGAATTTCCAAATTTAGCTCTTTGCAAACGTGTGTGGCCATTACCTCATGATGGCAACCTGGGCGGAAGGTCTGTGCATTCAGACTCCTGGTGCTCCATAAGAAGAAGAAGGAATATGATCAAGTACTAAGCTCCTCATGCAGCAAAGACTGGACTGTTTCCCTAAAAAAGCCATAAAATGTGGTTACTGTCTGATGGTGAGACTACACATATATGCCAGAGTTAGGAGAAGAGCTTACTGATTATGAGTGGCTCATATGAGAACAGCACCATCTGGCAAGCCTTCCCATCCAGGAAAACCTCAAGGTAGCACAGTTTCTGCACCTGTGCTCCTCCCAGAATCAACCAGCACCAGTCTTTCCCAGTTACCCTATGCTAAGCTTCCAGCTACTCCTCCACCCTCCGCTCAGATGGTGTTTTTTCAGAAGGGAGATGCCCTTGTTTCTTCCTGTTTTTTCCTCCATTGTGTCATCTCTGGTGTCAGCTGCTTCTTCCCAGGTGCCGCTCATGAATTCTGTGACACTGTCATTGCTAAACTAGACCTTGAAGTTGTACACAGTGTGCTACTGAAAAAATAGAGGACGGTTTCACATTTGTAACTGCCACAGTGAGTCAAAGGCTCAGAAAGCTCCTACTCTTTCAGGTAACATCTGCCAAACCTGGTATGTAAGAGACCTCCCCCAAAGACAAGATTAGCTGAGGATTATTAAACTGTGTAAAATCTCTGTATCATGGCTGCCCTGACACCAACATGCCAGAGGAATAATTGATGCTAGAATTAAAGCTGCCTGTATAGTGGCTGAACTAATACAAAACTGGGGAAGATGTAAGAACAGAGCAGGGGTTAAGTGAACATCTCTGAGAGGTCAGAATCCCAGCAGGACAGAACTGAGAATCCTATAGTTCTTAACTTTCTGCTGCATCATGTCACTGCATATTGCTGTTATGCTTGCTGGGGAAAGAATGCACAGCATTAAGTACCTGGGGAGAGAGGCAGAGTGCAGTATGAAATAGAAGTACACACGTGCTGTAGATCACAACATACAGAGGAAATAAAGCAAATAAACCACTTTAAGCACTTTCTCATTGGGGAACTAAGAGGCTGTGCAATAATTCTGGAGACATTCTGATAACCTTATTGCTTGAAACTTATGCTTAGGTGCTTAGGTGTTTAGGCTACAGGGACCAGATATGCACTGACAATTACTTCCTTTTCTAAACCTGGTATGGACACAGATTTTCCCAGTTCATAACAGTTCTTACAGCTTAGTTAACATACTATTAACCTTGCTAATGCTCATACTATTAGAAATGCATTCAACTATGAGAAACATTTTTATATGAAATTCAGATTTTCTAAATTTAACTCTAGAAGCTCTCATACAGAAACTGCATGTTTTCTCTTTGTATGTTTGCTAATTGTTTCCCTAAGACCCTTAGGATTTCAGCACAGACTTTAATAATCAGCGTGCCATAAAGCCTTCTTGGTTGTCACATGTCCCTACAGGACACGTGTCTCTATAGCTGTGGTTCCAGCTCTCCACATAGGTCAAGGGCAACTTCCACTTGGATACTTCAAAGAATGTTCTGCAGAAAGTAAAGCACTTTTGAAGGTGTCTAAAATCCTATAAATCCACAGATTGCTTAGACTCATAAATTAGGAATGTCTAATCACAACAAGGTAGCTGGAGATCCAATCACCTTGAATTACATGTGCAGAACCAAAGGCCCTGCATGGTATCTGTTACTTTCTGGTAGAGAATTGTGACCTTTTTCATGGTAAAGAAGTATTTCTTTAGTAGCCTCTTCATAGAATCATAGAATTTTAGGGGTTGAAACGGACCTTACAGATCATCTAGCCCCAACCCCCCTGACAAGGGCAGGGACACCTCTCCACTCAACCAGGTTGCTCAAGGCCTCATCCAGCCTGGCCTTCAACACCGCCAGGGTTGGGGCAGCCACCACTTCCCTGGGCAACGTATTCCCAGGTCTCACCATCTATACAGTAAAAAACTTTTTTCCTAATATCTAACCTAAACTTCCCCTCCTTCAATTTGGCCCCATTACCCCTTGTCCTGTCATTGCAGTTCTTAATGAAGAGTCCCTCTCCAGCTCCCTTGTAGGTCTCCTTCACATATTGAAAGTTGCTATGACAACTCCATGCAATCTTCTCTTTTCTAGGCTGAACAGCCCCAACTTCCTCAGCCCGTCTTCACAGGGGAGATGCTCCAGTCCTCTTATCAACTTTGCTGTCCTCCTCTGGACTTGTTCCAACAGTTCCATATCCTTCTTATGTTGAGGGCACCTGAACTGCACACAGTATTCTGGGTGGGGTCTCAAGAGAGTAGAGTACAGGGGGAGAATGCCCTCTTTCGACCTACTGGACACATTCCCTTTGATGCAGCCCAGGATTCAATTGGCCTTCAGGGCTGCTAGCACACACTGCTGGCTCACTGTGAGTTTCTCATCCACTGTCAGTCATAAGTCTTTATCCTCATTGCTGCTCTCAATCACTTCCCCACCTAACCTGTAGGTGTGCCTGGGATTGCCACTACCCAGATGTAGAACCTTGCACTTCATTTTGTTGAACTTCATGTTGCATTGTCCCACCTCTCAAGCCTGTCAAGGTCCCTCTGGATGGCACATCCCTTCCCTCCAGCATGTCAACTGCCCCACACAGCTTGGTGTCATCAGTGAACTTGCTGAGGGAGCACTCAATCCCACTGTCCATGTCACCTGCAAAGATGTTGAACAGTATTGTCCCCAGCACTGACCCCTGAGGGACACCACTTGTCACTGGCCTCCATGTGGACAATGAGACACTGACCACAATTCTCTGAGTGCAACCATCCAGCCAGTGCTTTATCCACCAAGTGGTCCATCCATCAAATCCAAGTATCTCCAAATTAGAGACAAGGATGTCATGTAGGACAGTGTCAAATGGTTTGTATAAGTCCAGGTAGACGATACCAGTTGCTCTGCCCCTATCCACAAATTCTGTGGGCCCATCACAGAAGGCTGCCAAATTCATTAGGCATGACTTGCCCCTGGTAAAGCCATGTTAGTTATTACCTATCACCTCTTTGCTTTTCATGTGCCTAAGCACAGCTTCCCAGTGAATCTGTTCCATGATCTTGCCAGGCATAGAGGTGATACTGACTGGTTGATAATTCCCTGGTTCTTCTGCTTTCCTCTTTTTAAAAATGGGGGTTATATTTCCCTTTTTCCAGTCATCAGGAGCTTCACCTGACTGCCACAATTTCTCAAAAGTTGTAGATAGTGGTTTATCAACTACACCTGCCAGTTCCCTCAGAACCTGAGGATGAATCTCATCAGGACCCATGAACTCATGCACATTCAGGTTCCTTAAATGGTCTCAAGCCTGATCCTCTTCTACAGTGTGCTTCTTCAGCCTGGCTATTTGCTAATCTCTCAGTGAGTTGTGTGTGCTAGGACTTATTCTTAGCATTCAGTGGCAATATTGTTATCTAGCACTTTATTTAGGCATCAAACATAGACATTTTTAGCCTACATTCTCTGAATTCCCATTTCTAATTCTCTGTTACCCTTTTGAAGTAATATTCTTAACTTCAAAATGCAGGTAACTGAAATTAATGAGCACTCCATTTCTGCTTACTTTCCAAAATCAGGACAAGTATTTTCAGGAGTCTCTTTCTAGTCTCTGGAGCAAAAATGGTCTCTGGAGGAGGTCTAGGCTTCCTGCAAGGACTAAAGCATAGCTTTTAATAACGCAAATAAACCCCACCTGTAATGTTCTGAAACATTGTCTTATTGCTACCTGCACAAAACAAAAATTTCTCTCCAAATGGGTAATTAAGACCATGATAATTGAAGGCAGGGAGCACAGTATTTCATTTCACATCTCAACTGGGGGGGGGGGGGTTGAAACTGGCACACTGTTCAAGAATAAGCAAAGCACAAAAAGCTCTTTTTGAAAGTGTAGACTGTTGAGAAAAGCCAAAACGTAATGGAGGAATAATAATAATGTTCACATTGATGCCAGCGCAGCCAGAATAGCAATACATTGCAAATTGCATCATGGTCAGGATACAATGTAGAGACACTGTTTGTAATTATTTTTAAAACTACATGTTTAGTATTGATAAATACCCAGTTCCAGATTTTCATTTGGTTTATTTCTTTGTCACATAAAATTACAGTACACTGGACATTTTCTTCATCAGGAAGATTTTTAAAACCCCAAACAAGAAGACATTGGTTGGTAATGTCCACATGTTCTAAACAATTCCAGTAGTTATGTCTAGTATTATCTGCCAGAGATAAAGATTTCCCTATTGCATCCCAAAGCAAGCTGACACCTAGCCTGGTTATACAAAGAGGATAAGGAATAATACACATAAAAATGCAGTGGAAGCCAAAGTCAGACCCAATATTTCTACTGAAAAGGAATTGAGAAGCTAGTAATAATGCAAAGGTTCACCAAATTAGAGTTGGTTTTGTGTTACCACACAGACAAGAGATAATGTTACTAAAGTTTTTTCACCCTTTTCATTTTCATAGTCATAGATACACCACTGCATTCACATAAGAAATTATTCCAATTTTTTAAGTAAATGGTGTGTTCAATGTAACTAACGTGCACGTCTTTGGTGTCCAAATACAGAATAGCAAAAAATGTGGCTTTGAATCTAGTTACAGACACAGGATCTAGTCTGTCTAGACTATCAAGTAATGTACCTCTAAAGTGAAAGTTTAACATGTGAGATTGCATCTTTGAAATGAAAACTGCTTCAAGAATATTGGCAAGAGAAGGGAAAAACTAGATTCCTTTACACTGTAATATTTACTTTACTCACCTACTCTTCTAGCTACTCCATAGGAAATCTTATAATGAGGATTTTTGCAGTCTGTTAGATGCAAGAGTTTTTCATGTAACATAGTGAATGATCAGATACCACCTGATTCTCTCTAACACCCTGGAAAAAATGAATATTTTTCATTTTATTTCATGACCATAATCAAATAAATCAACACAGACAATGGGAACAAAAGGTAATGATTCAATGCAAAGCTTTACATCCCATGACAAGTTATTAATTTGCAAATCTAAGTGTATGTGAAATTTCAAATGACAACTTTTCTCATGTTTCTGTTATGTCTGTATCATTTCAATAATGAAGTATGCACTCAGATACACTGAATCTTGGGCTGGGCAATGTCAGAAATCTTTGCAAAATCTTAAGGTCAAGGAATCATTTTGCATTCTCCATTTGCACTGATCTTTTTTTAATTCTGGCTTGCTTCCATACTGGATGCAGTTTCTGGTGCAACCAGCATTTTCCCCTTTTGCAGGAGAGAGAGGCATTTTCATAATGTGGCTAGTAAGGAAATTCTCAATAAGTATATCGTCTAAAATCCTTTCCATTTTCTTTAGTAGCTCACCCAAATCCTTCTCAGACTCACAGAGTAATTGTTCTCTGCCCTCACCCCCCACCAAAATCCTCAGTGAGAGAGCAGTACCACCAGCCCACCTGGATCCTTTGATGACAACAGAGCTGCTGAGTCATGTGGAAAACCTACTGTCCCAGGGAGTGCATCTGATGTCTGAAGGAGGAAAAACGCAACAAAAGAATGATAATTCAGACAATAAAGAGATAGAACTCTCTTAAAACCCTACATTTTTTTTGAACATCCTTATCTTTTATCTTCTATGTCAAGAAAATAACAGGACTCTCAGTAGACGAGTAGACTTGACAAAGTGTATATGCAAACAATGAATAAATTGTGCCCTCTGTTATCCTGTAGTCGTAGTCATCAACCTATTTGAAGGCATCTATATGGCTACAAGAATTTTTAGCAGGTATGCAGAGCATATTAATATTGGTCTAATAATAAACATGCTCTTAATGCAAATATCCACTGGAGACTGGCCTGCCAAAGGCATAAAAATAAATCTGAGAGATCTCTCATAGGATATGTGATGTAAAGACATTCAGTGCAGCAATGAGGGGATAGGTGAGGAAGGGGATCAGCAGTGATCTAAACCTCTCTGCTGCGGCCTTTATGGTACCCAAGCTGCAAGACTGCCTTTTGTTCTTCTCAGGGGAAAGAGAGAGCATGTGCCTCTCAAACATGAATCTTGCCAGCATAGAAGGGGAAAAAAAGAGCAAGTTTAAGGTAGAAATGCTGAAGAGAGGCTGTTTGAGTGAAAGAGGCATGCAGAGATGGCAAGTGAGAAGCAGCCAGGCAGAGAACACGTGAGTGCCTGTGTGTGTCCTGGCACCAGAGAAAGAAACAAGAAGGCACTTCACAGAGAAAGCCAAATCCAGGACCTGCCAAAGATATGGCGAGATTTGTCTAGCCAAAAGAGCCGTCAGTCAAAGTGTTCATTTAATTTGACTAAGCAAGAAAAAAATTTCATCTCACCACTTTCAGGCTGAAATGTTTTGCATTTTTGATATTTGAAGTAATATTCATTTAAAACCACTATCCTTCAATACCTTCAGAAGGGGCTAGCTAGATCTGGAGTCCTGCTTTTCAGATACTCACATAGAGTCAAACAGACTGATTTCCAGCAGCCTCTGTACCTCTAAAACTAAGACAACATGCATCCAGTGAAGATGTTACTTTTATTTGATGCAAGCTTTTCCAATTCAGATTTGGGGAGAAAAAGAGGGTATAACTGTATTTCATGCTTCAGACTGGCAAAAGTAACCTGTTTTTGTAAATGTAGACCAGTTAAGAGATAGTTTTGACATGACTGACAATTTTATTGTTCTTTAAACATTAATAATTTTAAAATAATAACAATTCTTATTTTCAATCATTTTCCACCATATTTTACTAATAGTGAAAATTCAGCTTCTTCAGGACCATGCTTTGTTGCATTTTGTAATAAATCAAACAAAGTAGGAGAAAATGAAATAAATGGAAAGCCAGTAAGCAAATACTAGTATTTCATCAAGGGGAGAGGGAGAAATTTCCTTCACCCTTAAGTGACTTACAGAAGCAACGTTCTGGCAAGCCATTTTGGCTCAATTCTCCCATTGGATATCATCACTGGTAAAAACTCCACTCTTCAGGAGCCCAGTGAACATCCTGTTGACAACTTGGAGCAAACACAAGAAAAATATCTGAAGTAACAGTCTTTGTTTTACAGTTTTGATGCCTGGGAAAATTAGGGGCTCATACGTCAACTCAAGCAGCTTTGCGTTCTCTAAAATAGTGCTTTCTTGCTGGGAGCACATGCTTATTCAGCACTTCGTTAGGACCCTAATCACACTGTTGGATCTATGGCCAAATTCTTGCTCTTACCTAATAGTCAGAATGTTGTTCATTTCAGCAAATCACAAATGGTCACTGAGAAGTTTGATGGACTAGGCCTTTGCCAGGTAATTGTCAGAACACTGCTGAAAAAGCAGTTTACACTTTGGAAAACGAAGTGATACTTTTCAGCATTTCCCTAGCATTTGTGGAAAGGCCCATTAGCAAAATTATTTTAATTTAGTCCTGAAAGTGCAACTGGAAATAATTGCTGCTCTGATTTTATGTTTATTTGGGGGTGGTGTGTGTATTTGCACACTTGCAAATATCATGTTTGCAGAACAGAAACTTGCTGAGGCATACTAGGTCTACACTAGGCTCCTCTTGTTATGCAGCCATATGATCCTCAACTGATGAGTCTAGCTCAGGTTTCATGGGTTTGATGGGTTCACACAGTCATCCACATCACAGAGACACTGCCAGTGTCTTCCTTTCACCTCTTAGCCTGTTTGAGCCTGGAATTATGACTTTTAAAACAGCCTTGCAAAACTCAATAAGGGAGTTCTCACCAAACTAACCTGAGTAAGGTATACAAGGCTGCATATGATACTATAGCTCAGTAGAAATCAGGACTGCATGATTTTCACTAGTCAGGTTGTAGCATAAATGGAAGAGGTGCTAACGTATGAGAAACAAAAAGTAAAATTTGAGATTAAGTGCAAACAACATGCAGTGAAACATGTATTTACAAGTACTCAAGACTTAGTACTCAAGACTGTGTAAATGACTGACAAGAACTCATTCCCCATTATATTTGCTCTCTCTTTCCACACCAACTCCGTCTGCACCAAGTGCTGAATAATGGTGACAGTCATTAACAGGTTTCTCTGTGCAAATCAACTTGACTTTGTATTTAAAGTGTCCTACTTCCAAGTAAAGTAGGACACAGGATATTTGCTGGTGTGAAGTTACCCATTCTGGAAACATTCAGTAAAATATCTTCTTTGATATTTAATATATGTTATTGATGTAGAAATTCAAAACACCTTGATTTGTGGATAGGCAGTAAGATATTTTTTTCCCCCATTGTAAGAGAGGGAAAAGAATTCACAAGATACCAGCTGCAGACTGTGAGGTGACACATTTTCAGACTTCATTCAGAGAAGTCATTATTCTACAATAAGCTGAGCAAGACCTGTTTCCTTTTCAGGGACACAGTTAGATTTCTGAAGGTTAATGCCACCACAAAAAAAGAGAAGATTGTGCAGGAACTGTTTGGGGTCTGCTTTTCATGTTCCTGCAGACTTTTTTGTTCTTTCTGGGACTT
>NW_008667458.1:7040-16513 GCF_000695815.1 Acanthisitta chloris | reverse complement strand
ACACAAAATACATGTTTCTGGCCTCTGTTTTATTTTGCCTTCACACTGCACTAGAAACATAAATAGACAAAGAGTTGATTTACAGATAATTAGCATTTTCACTCTAGGAAGAAGAGCAGAGAAAAGGATAAGACCCAAATAGTGACATTTTACTAGCAATCAGTGTGTGCTGGCCACAGAGCACAGGGGACAAAGGGACGTACAATCAGGGAATAAAATGCTGGAGAAACTTTCAACAGTAAACTGAACCTTGTCTGTGCAATACTGGATGGAAATAGTTTAAAAAGGCAGAATAAACCCATAAAACTCTTCAGCTAATTAGGACTATGGCAAGAGCCAAAAGCATCCTTATTCAATTTACACTGACACAGTGCAGAAGGACACAGCCGAGTAATCACCACCCTGCCCATTCTTGACACTTATAGTCTGGCTCATCAGGAACAGTCTGTGTCTTTGAAACAAGTGAAGCCATTCCTTGAAAAGTTCCATTACCTGGAACATGGAAGAATTGAAGGTGTCTGCTACTGATTTTCAGTCAGCCCAATAGAGAAAACTGCAAATTTCTTTAGGATTTATTACTAAACCGTGTGGAAAATGTGACAAGCTAAAGACCAAGCATCTATCCCTTGCTTCTGTTTCTATTATACTCATAGGTTTTTTAAGACCACATTTACCATCAGCAAGAGGCAGATTTTAATGACATTTGTAAGCCAAAAACAAAATTAAAAAAAGACCCTACATTCTGAATTTTATGCCTGAAAGACAAACACCTTTGAATACAGAAAAAGTTGGGAAAATTTGTCACCACCTATGAAGTACAAAATAATTCACATGCTGTTTGGGGGCCCTAGTATGAAGAAAGGCTGAAATGGCTATAAACTTATATTAATCAAATAGGACACACACAAAGACAGATGTTTATGACTCATGCAGCCATGCTGTGTGCCCATTTCCTCTCTCTCAATAAAAAAGGCAAGACGAAATACATGGGAACAATTTATATAATCCTGGGAATGTAGCAGAACTTCCATTTTCTACAAGAATAGCATTTAAGATGTGGAAATAAGATAGAGAACTACAATGGGGAGATTTTCTATTTTCTAAAACTCTTCTTATACCAGCTGGAGGGGCATACTGGTACACAATTAAAATATGGGCCAGCAAACATGACAGAATAAGCAGTAACTACAGATGTTTCTGTGGTCACTATGATTCTACTTATGTATTATAGAATCACAAAATGGGTTGGGTTGGAAGAGACATTAAAGATCATCTCTCTCCAATCTCCCTGCCATGGACATGAACCACTTCCACTAGACCAGGTTGCTCTCCACCCAGCCTGGAGGGGCATACTGGTACACAATTAAAATATGGGCCAGCAAACATGACAGAATAAGCAGTAACTACAGATGTTTCTGTGGTCACTATGATTCTACTTATGTATTATAGAATCACAAAATGGGTTGGGTTGGAAGAGACATTAAAGATCATCTCTCTCCAATCTCCCTGCCATGGACATGAACCACTTCCACTAGACCAGGTTGCTCAGAGCTCCACCCAGCTTGGCCTAGATCACTTCCAGGGATGGAAGTCATCCATCACTTATTTGGGCAACCTGTTTCAGTGCCTCAGCACCCTCACAGTAAAGAATTGTTTCCTCACCTCTAATCTAAACCTATTATCTTTCTGTTTGAAGCCATTCCCCCTCGTCCAGACAACCTAGAAAGCCTGTCACAGACACTTTCTCTTCTGGGATATACTAGGATTTTGTCCAGTGTTTTGGTCTCTCAGCCACGTAAAAGCTGCTATCTACTCACACACTCTGAGAGTGGAGCAATGAGAGGGAGACACACAGGCACATGCCGAGCACAGGAATAAGAGCTGAATGAACACCTGGATTAGTGCAGCTGTCCTCATTTTCCTAAATATAGATGTTACCAGCGTCTGTATCTGATGTTGCTTTGGGGCAATTGATGCACACATAAACTGGATCTGCACCCATCCTGCCTGCTGGTGCCCACACTGTTCCTTTCTAGGAATATCACTCTATGGGCAGCCCCATCAATTTGCACCATGCCTGTCTTTAATTCAGTGTTTGCTCAAGTGGGAGCATGGCAGGAGACAGAAGTTTCACATATCACCATTCCCCAGGAGATTACCTAATATCATTGGCAGTTTGTCTCACATGAAAACAAACTGTAACCACATGAAAATGCATTTCATGTACAGCATACTGCTTCTATACTGCTTCCCTTGCTACTTTCTATTCCAGCATGATTTATCCTTAGTCAGGTGAAAGACTTCTATGCTAAAATGTACATTTGGGAGTAAGCCAAATTCAACAAGATTCATACCATCAAGAATCTCACTGACTTCACCTCTCTTTTGGTAAGGAAAAACTCCTTTGTTTATCTTGCAGCTGTGGGTGCTATGAGACAATGGATCTATTTATATCATTTATAATTAAGGTGCTTATATAAAAAAAGGAGGAAGGTGGTGAGTTGCAGACATCAGAAATTTCTCCACCCAGTAATCTCCAGGACCATTTTAAGTTTCTGTTAAGAACAATTTTTAATTATCAGCTCCCAGGAATGCAGGAAAATTTTGGGTGTCCTCCTTATCTGGAAAAAAAAGAAGTTATTAGCAACATAAGCAATACTCCTTTTTCTGTGTGGGCATTGCAGGGTGCCAAAGATGGGCAGAAGTATGAGGCCAGTCACCAAGATCTACTACAGTTCTGTCCCTGTAAAACACACAACAACATTTATTAGAAATTGTCGGAGATTATTTTTAAGAACTCTGTGGCAAAGACAGCAACTATAAATTATTCCTTGCTCCCAACTGAGAAGAAATCTACTGCTCCTATGTAAAATTAAGGTCCATGTTATGTGGGTGACATTATATTAACCATGACTTAAAAATCCATATTCCCATTACTCTGTTGTTTTCCACAGGATTGGTCTAAATGTAGCAGTTGTCAACTATTCAGCTACCATTTGGGGCTCTAATCCTGCCTTTCTTCCTCTGTGCAATTTTCTAAGCTTGCCCTTTAAAGACCTTTGAATAATGGGTGCAGGGCTGCCACTGTTTCACGTAACTATGGACTTCATGTATTCTTCCTCAACTTCATTTCATGTATTTGAAATTGTTATTTACTTAAGAATGGGCAAAAAGGGAAGTGTGCCAAAGCCAAATTCGTGCACTTACACTGTTATTTTTTCACTTTCAGATGACGACAACAGTTCTGCTCAAGAATGTACAGCAGTGTGGGAGACAGGCTAGCAAACAATTGTGGCTAGCCAAAGAAGCTGGATTCCCAGTCTGTGGGAAAATAAGAGTTCTTGGAATTGGTTTGAGCCCAAATAGGACAAAAATCTAAAGAAAAAATAAATACAATAAAACCCAACATCCTCAAGAGCTGAAAGCTTCTTGAATCTTTTATCAACACAGTAAAACTGACAACAATATGCTTCATACAGCTGAAGAGGTCACCCAAGGATGCTGGTCCCAGCTGTTAATAGGCCACCCATGACCAAGGCTGTACAGCTCCTTGCATCCCCAGCCACAGGGAGGACCTGCCAAACCCAGCCATGAGGCAATGCTTCCTTTCCTCAGTAAATTTCCAATGAGCAATACAACTCTACTTGTAACAGCACATCCCAGTCTTGGAGAGCAGACATACTTTTAAAGACAGAAGTAATCAGCACTTGCCATTGCCACAAAGACTAACCAGAGCAGTGACTTTGCTGCACTAACACACTATTAAGTTTTGAAACATTTCAAAATTGATATTGCTGTATTATTGGTATATAATCAGGCTTAAAATCTCCTGGGTTTTTTGATTATTTTTGGCAACATTTTGAGCCCTTAAAAAGGAGTTTTAACAAACCAGTTAACAGAGAAGCAGATTTTTAATCCTAACTTTGGTGATTCAGTCAAAGTCCAGTTATTTTACACTGTAAAATCCCACTGAATCTCATTATAAAGTCAAATGGAAAACCCCATTGGATTACCATTTGACGTCAAATATGGCACAACACAACATGAAGACATCTGACTCATAGTATTAGTAGAGACTTGGAAACATCCACGGAATCTTTCCAGTATTAAGCCAGTATAAGTCCTTGGGAAAGGACACATCTGAAAATTTAAGAAATTTTCTGGTTATCCCATTTGGGAATGGATTTGCCTTCTCTTAAGGAAGTGGTTGGGAATTCCCTCTGAGTTTTTATGGAAAATGAAAATGAATGTTGTGTTTTTTACAGTAGCTCTAGTAGTTTCCTATAAATGAGAATTAACAATTCATACTGCAGCACTGTGGTGGATTTTTTTGTTCAGTTTGGCTTGCTTTATAAAGAGAAAAACAAGAAAACTTCCAGACATCATTAATTTCCTGATACTTTGCTATGATACCAATGATTGCATCTAGTGTATATGTATATATACACATATACAAATTGTATCTAGGTTGATCTGAAGATTTTTCAACATGAAAAACTATTTTTTCCAAAACTACATTTGCTTTCACAAGTTTCCAGATCCTTACTCACAGCCTGTTTGATTGTAAGAAAATTTGGGCAGCACTAGAGGAATTATGGTTCTCCATAGTTAAAAGAACACAAATTTGCTTTGCAAAAAAGTATTTCTGAATTAGAATTTTCCACACAGATAAATTGCAGCATTACTTGCCTATCAGTACAGATGCAGGAGTGTGAAATGAGTAATATAAGCAACACCAGTTTATTAACTTTATCACATGGGGCAATTTATACATCTACAGAAAGCACAACTTCAAGTTTAAATAATTATAAGATGAATGTGTATTTCAAAGTCTGGGTTCCTGCTTTGGCATAGCAAAAAGCTGCTGTCAGAATGAGAAAATGGTATTTCAATCATACAGTTTGGTTTTTTTCTAAATCTTTTCCAGATAATAAATAAATAAAATGGAATGGAACCCAAACTTCGAATTTATGTATTTCCCCAATTTTCATCCACCAAATCTTCAAATTTAAATCTTTTGATATTACTTGAAACAGCTGTTCATTTTGAAATACCCATATATCTTTGTTTCATATAGTTTCTCTGAAAATGCTCAGGTGCCATTTTGGTACAACACTTAACTTAGATTTTGTGAATTTTCAGGTCACTAAGAAAACTTCAGAAGAAATAAACAGTTTTGGGGTCTGTTTTCCAGAGCTGCCAGCAGCCTGCGTGAGTAAGGGTTTGCATAAATTTACAACTAGTGCTAAACAGGGTTCAGAAGAGGCATAGCACTACAACATGCAGTTTGGCTATACCCATGACAGTCTTAGCCCTCATCAGATTTCATGTAATACCTTTCTGAGCTTGAAAAAACAAACACTTAAATCAGCAAGAGCTACAAACTGGCTGAGAGAGCTGACAACACAAATTAGGCCTATCTTCTCAACCACTGCAACCTATGGGATTTGTCACCCAAAATACATTGAAACACCTGGGAATGAGGACGAGGACTTTGCAATATGGAAATAATGATTCTGGGTGCCTCAAGAACAAATGCTTCAGCTTCTACAAAAAGATTTTGTCTTTACCTTTAGGATATGTGTCTTGTAAGGTTTAGGTCTGTTTCAAAGACTAGTTAACTTTTTAAAATCAGTTTTCATTGGCTTCATGAATCAACTCTTTAAAATAATACAACTTTATCTCACAACTAGATTTTTCTCAGTCTGAGAAGCCTGCTTGCATGACTTCAAAGAGCAAATGAATATCTGTGATCAGTGCCAAGATATATCAAGTTTTCATCAATTAGCCCTGTAAATTTTTTCCTTCCTTATATTAAACATAACAGTATGATATTTCACCTGAAAGAGGAAATATTAAAAGCATTCAATTGTTACTATATCTCATAGTTCTCTCTTTTTCTTTTTTGGTGTTTTTTTAAATACATTGAGGATGGCTCAGTTGTATTCTGTAGCAAATTCTTCATTCTAATAAAACGTAAAAGATCAGTAGACAGGAAAATTCTAAATATATGTTGACTCACTGATGATAATAGTGGCTATAGTTACACTGGTTTGTGCACCTTTGAGTAAACACAAAAAAATTTTTATTACACCTCTGTATTAACTTAAATGGTTTTAAAAATTCGGTCTTCTGAAACTATTATAAAGGTCTTTAAGCTTTGATACAGGTACAATGTTTTCAAAAAGATGAATCCTCCAATGACTCATGAAAAAAATATGTACATCCCACTGTGGAAAAAAGTAGGTATGGGCTGATTGAAAGTAAAAGCTGGAACTGAATAAATCTTGTCTGGTATATATAACTTTTCCCTTACATCAGGGAAGAGATGCGTACTTTTGTTCATACATTATACAGTAAGGCATGATTGACTAGCCAGAATTTGCCTGTATAAGGTGCTGTGCATACTCGAAGCAAATTTAGCAAGCCCTATTTTGTTTCTCCACATTGGTAACTGTCCTGGAAACTGTTGCTAGTTTCCACATACTTATTTGTCATCTTTGCATAAGAAAAGCATCTAGAACCATATCACAAGCAAACATTATTTCCTCCCATTTTATTTACAGCTGCGACACCAAAATTATTTGACTTCCCTACAGTCCATAGTAAATTAAAGTCTCATATGGTACGCCTTTTTTTTTTTTTTTAATTATGGAATTATCCTCTCCATGGTGATATATCTGACTTTAAGGAAGAAGAAAAACAACTCCTTTCCTGACACCCCAAAAATGTGCAAAGCCATATATTTTAATTCTTGGCCGCTTTTACACTTGGCAGCCTTATCGTCTCCCCTTGTTATGTAATAATATCTGAATTAAAATTAATTACTTGGCATCTTGAGTCAACTTTTTATCCCTGGCACTGCCACAGACAATTAGCTTAAAGCAAGCTGCGTTGATTAAAGACCTCACAACCTTAAATTGGCTTTAAATGTGTTCATATTCAATAATTCCACAATATCACACATTGTTAAATATCAGACTCAATGAGCACTTCCATTACTGCACAAATCTCAATGTAAAGTCATCTTTACTCATTCAATAGGTAAAAAATGGCTGGATATCTGGGCCCAGAGAGTTGTGAATAGCACTAAATCGATTGGTGGTTGATGACTAGTGGTGTTCCCCAGAGCACAGTTTTGGGACTGGTCCTTTTTAACATCTTTATTGATGACCTGAGGGTGGTAACTGAGTGCACCCTCAGTAAATTTGCAGACTACACTAAGTTGGGTAGGAGTGTTGATCTGCTTGGGGAGAGGGAAGGCTCTACAGAGAGACCTGGACAAATGTGAGCATTGGGCTAAGTACAACTGCTTGAGGTTCAACAAAGTGAAGTGCTGGGTCCTGCACTTGGGACACAACAACCCCATGCAGTGCTATAGGCTGGGGGGGAAAGGGACTTGAGAACTGTTCAGCAGAAAGGGACTTGGGTGTGCTGGTTGACAGTTGGCTCAGTATGAGCGAGCAGTCTGCCAAAGTGGCCATGAAGGTCAGTGGCATCTTGGCCTATATCAAGAATAGCGTAGACAATAGGACTAGGAAAGTCATTGTCCCCCTTTACTTGGCACTAGTGAGGCTGGGCCTCAAGAACTGTGTTCAGTTTTGGACCCCTCACTACAAAAGGACATTGAGGTGTGGGGCATGTGCAGTGAAGGGCAACAAGGCTCATAAAAGGTCTAGAAGACATGTCTTATGAGGAATGACTGGGAGAGTTGGGTTTCTTCAGACTCAAGAAGAAAAGGCTCAGGAGTGACCTCATCACTCTCTACAACTACATGAAAGGAGATTGTAGTGAGGTGGGAGCTATTTTTGTTCTGCCATGCCTGTGGTGAGAGGACTAAAGGAAATGGCTTCAAAATGAGGCAGGGGAGATTAAGATTAGATATTCTAACAAAAATTTCACTGTTAGGGTGGTCAGGCATTGGAATAGGTTGCCCAGAGAGTTGTGAAGTTGTTATCCCTGGAGGTGTTTGAGAGATGTCTGAATCTGGCACTGAGTGATATGGTTTAGTGGTTTAGGGTTTACAGTGGTAATGCTGGGTTGACGGTTGGACTCGATGATCTTAAAAGTCTCTTCCAACCTTGATGATTCTATGATTCTATGATCTTGGAAGGTGGTATCAGGAACTAAATAGTTCCAGTGCACGGGCGAAGTAGAAGGCAGTTCTGCAGCCATGTTGTGTTCTCCAGGTTGGAGAGCAGGCTGATAGTCAGGATCACAGCTATCCTGAATGCTCATCCCAACAAACACAAACTATATAGAATTACATATATCATACAAAACATGCTTGCACTCATTTCCATCTCTTCTGCAAATGTGATTGTCCTCCTTTAAAGCACAGCAGTGTTTTACTTCCATTTTCTAAAGGTATTTCCACGGCATAGGAGAAGAAAACTGGACCTAAGTGAGGTGTGTCAAAATTGGTGTGACCTATGTATGTCCACATTCCTCTGATGGGCCTAATGGAAGAATTGCATTCATCCACTGGGCAGTAAAAATGCATGTGTGCTCTTGGTAAGCATCAATACAGTTAGAATTCCTTTCCGCATAACAGCCCAGATGCATTATGGAAGAAGACTGAAATCAGAAGCACTTGACTCCAGGAATGACTGCTAAGAACAAGTCATCTGTCCAAATATTGTCAAATTCTATCTTACTGTGGAACAACATAATTATGCTTATTCTTCCCTTCGCTCCTCAAGTCCCATCCATTGACCCCAGTATTTCATCAAAGTCGAATGTGCTTTGCATCCCTCATGACCAAGGCACTCTCAAAGAACCTGTAAGGGGTTTAACTGAGCATTCCAATGCACTGGACATGCACAGGCTGTACTCTAGGTGCACACTGTACTCTAGGTCTCCAAAAGTCACATAGTTATATTCTACTAAACTGAAACTTCAATGATTATTTTCTATTATGTACAATTTAAGATTAAAAAAAATGCAAAACCAAACACAAGCAAACAAACCAACCAAATCAGACTAAAGATCCCAGAATTAGAGAATGATTGGGTTGGGAGGGACATTAAAGATCATTTAGCTCCAAGTACCCTGCCAGGGGCAGGAACACCTTGCACTAGACCAGGCTGCTCAGAGCTCCATCCAATCCAGTGTTGAACACTTCCAGGGATGGAGCAGCCCCAGTTTCTCTGGGCAACCTGTTCCAGTGCCTCACCATGCTCACAGAGAAGAATTTCCTCCTAACATGTAATCTAAACCTATTCAGTTTCAGTTTGAATTCATTCCCCCTTGTTCTGTGACTACATGCCCTTGTAAAAAGTCCCTCTCCCGCTCTCTTGTAGTCCCCTTTAGGTACTAGTAATCTAATTATTAATCTATATGGAAGGCTGTTAGGAAGCAGAAGCAATTAAAAAAAAAAAGATTTGTAAGTAAAATAAAGACTTTTTTTTTTTTTTTTTGCAAAGTATCACCGAAACCCCAGTAGAGAAAAAAAGTAAGTTTTAGAGGCTTAA
>NW_008667458.1:0-7029 GCF_000695815.1 Acanthisitta chloris | reverse complement strand
CTACACATACTTTTTATTAACACTTACTTTGCATAGACATTTATAATCAATCATAACTATCAACACAGAGCTGAATGAAGAAAAAAGAAAGGCACACTCAAGACATACTAGGTCTACAAAATCTCTCAGTAGGCCTTTAATGCAAGCAAGGTATGGCACGAGGAGACTAATAGCAAAAGCAAGGAGGACTGGAATTGGAGTACTGGAAAGCAAAAGGAATAGGAAGTACAAGAGCCATGGGTCAGAAGAGAAAGCATAAATATATCAGAATGATGGTAATTCAGTTAGAAGGAGATGTTCAGAGGAATGATTAATGAAAGGAGTGAGGTAACCAGGAAGAGGAAGAAAAGGCACAAATAAATGGAGTAAGGATTGTTTTGATACCATAAGAGAAGACACTAATCAGAAATCGAGTTTTGTAATGACCTTCTGAAGGCAAATATTTGCAGCTAAGAATTTTTGACTGAACAGGAATGTTTTCTGTTTTATCATTTGTCATTTTCAAAATTTTTAACAAATAGTAGGAAATAAGTTGTTCAGAATGTGGCATGACCTCCGTCTGTCCTCTAATCCACTTCAGGGGTTGTTACATGTCTGCTCCACCAAAGGTACTTCCAGACTGCACAAAGGAAGAAGACGTTTTGGTGTTGCCAAGTGTTTTCAGCTTGAGATCTATAAGCACCCACTAGAGGGGAAGCAAAGTGAGCTTTCTACTCCAGCAGAGTGTTTCTGCAGGGCTAGGTAAATCTCACAATCTCCTATGCTGAACATTTTGCTATCCTAGATTGAGCTATTGTGGAGCTATAAATGGAGCAAACTCTAGGTTTGATGTTACTTCATTCATGATGCTTATGTGTTTCACAAATCAGTTCAGTAAATAAGGAGACATCCTGCTGGAAAAACCCTGAGGATACAGAAACTGAATTAGCCTTTCCTGCTCTGAATGAATAATTCTTCCCAGTTTTCTTGAAAATGAAATTCCATTCTCTATAATTCCTCAGAGCAAACCACATCCTCTTACCAGCGTGTGAGGATGTAATGCCACAAGACATGTTGTCTTCTGAAGAAGATGATGAAACTGCTTAGGATGTTTCAATCTCTGATCTAAATTTAAGCTTGGCCACTCCAAATAGATTCAGAGATTATGATAACGCAACCAGGAAAACATAAATGACTGTATCCTGCCTGCCAGTAAATTAGGTATTTGCCAGCCACAAATAGGTTTACTAGACACACAAATGTTTGATTACTGTTTTGCTGGGTGGATGGGGTCAGTACAAAATACACAAACACTGAGTTAAAAGAAAATAAGTTTACTTTTACTGTATTTGTCAAAGCCGTCTAAGCAAGATAATACACTTTTTAATATAATGCACTTAGTCTTCCTGCCAGTAAATTAGGTATTTGCCAGCCACAAATAGGTTTACTAGACACACAAATGTTTGATTACTGTTTTGCTGGGTGGATGGGGTCAGTACAAAATACACAAACACTGAGTTAAAAGAAAATAAGTTTACTTTTACTGTATTTGTCAAAGCCGTCTAAGCAAGATAATACACTTTTTAATATAATGCACTTAGTCTTTGGTTTAGAAAAAGCTTTACTGTTTTGCTGGGTGGATGGGGTCAGTACAAAATACACAAACACTGAGTTAAAAGAAAATAAGTTTACTTTTACTGTATTTGTCAAAGCCGTCTAAGCAAGATAATACACTTTTTAATATAATGCACTTAGTCTTTGGTTTAAGGTAGAAAAAGATTAAGCAAGGTGAATAAGCAAGGCAATGCACCTGATCATTATTACAAAGAATTAATGGTAGCAATTAAGAAATGTACATCACCAATTACCTTAATACTTTACCTCCATTCAGATCCATGGTCGCTGGGGAGACCCCATTGCAGCAAGGATTTGGAGAATCCCTCCCAGCAATTGGGAAGTCCCCTATGCTGCATCCACTTGTAGGTGGGGTCTTCAAAGTCACTACAACTGGGGTCCAGCTGTTATACACTTTAACAAACAAATCTATTAATCTTTATATGACAATATGTGTGGTACCTGGTTTCATTTCCTTGTATAATTAGGACAATGAATTTGGCCAAGGTCCATGTTTTAGGCAATACAGGCTTATCATCTTTTACTCTCTGTCCACATTCTTTATTCTACTTTATAATTGTTTAATCCACTATTAACACACCAATCAGGTTGATGATCAGGTGCATTGTATGTGAATTTCAAGCTGCCTGTTACTATAGTATTTGTGAGAGTTCATACGATGGTTAACTCTGGCTCCGGCCTTCACAACTGGCCTTAGCATTGCCATAACAATTACCATGTCTTCATATAAATGAAATATAGCACATTGAACATTTGAAAGCAAAAATCCTAAGAGATAATCCGGTCTTGAAGAATATGAGCAAACAGCATCCATATTAATATCAACAGCTGTCAGACTTAAATTAGCAGTCTGGAGAGTCAATGTCACTGACTGCATGTGGCTATGATGAAAGAAAGTCATATCATATGCGAACTGTGTTATGAAACAGCCAGGAGTACCTCTTCCCTCTTCTATTAAAACAACACCAATAAATCGTTCCATGTAATATTTTCCATTTATCAGAATTAACTAATTCATAAACAAAATCCCCAGTTCATACCATACCTGTTGAAGTAGGTCTTAAAACTGCTGAAGTTTAATATCACAAGCATGGGCCAAGAATGCAAATATGCTGTGAGAAACTATTCAGGAGTAGATGTGAAGATCCAAGTGATATACGTATATCACCCCAAGTGATATTTGTATGTTTCCTTCTCAAAATCTTGAAGGAAGAAGGCAAAATGAGGAGAAAAGGAATAACAGTGCCTCTAGTTGCCCAGAGAAGTTGTGAATTCCCTAAACGTGGAAGTGTTTAAGAGCAGGTTAGATGGAGCTCTGAGCAACCTTGTCTAGTGAAAGGTACATGACAGGGGTGTAGGAGCTAGATAATCTTTAAGGTTCTTTCCAACCCAAACTAACCTCGGAATCTATGATTTAAGTTTTGCATTCATATTAAGAGTGACCCTGTTGCTCACTCCTTCTTCCCAAGCTAGTTGACATTCAAGCATGGATGGATGATTCACTTTCGCTCTTGGTAATTGTACTGTGCAAACACTTCTTTAAAGAAATGGATCTTCCCTTCTTTTCCACATACATCATAAGTCCCAGTCCATAGAAAGACACAGAAAAAGCACATTTTTTTAAAAAGAAAATTTAATATGTAAAAAACTGTTACTACTGTACCTGAAGTACTACAATGTTAACTCATGTTTTCTAACCCCATATGTGATGTGACTTACTGCTTCAAACCTGCTCTGCTTCATTGGTCTGATGGCATGGGAGCATCTTGGCATTGTCTTGGACATGAACAGAGCACAACAGCGACAGGGTTGAACCTGGTGACCTTGGCCAAGGTATGAGCCACTCAACAGTGCAGACAATAACAAGGCATGATTAAGTCTTGGCAGAGACTGTTTCAGTGGTGGTCAAGGCAATGGTACCTGAAACATGGACAGGTGTACTGTGGCAGAACTGTGGGCTGATCAGACTGGAAGTCAGTGCCAACATCTGGCTGCAAACATGCTCAGTGGCAGAGACCAAAGGGTGGGACATGGGTAGGTGTGTGCCTGACACTGGAACTGCAGAGCTGAGCTGCTGCCCCAGTCCAACACTCAGACTGCCAGGAGCAACCATTGTGCTGCTGCTGGCCCCAGTGTCCTGTCACAACAGGAACTCAAATGTGAAGGAGTAGAATACTTGATGATCCTCACAGCTACTCTCTAATTCTACAGCTTCAAAAACTGTACCTGAAAGACTATAATATAGAGATGATAATACTTATATTGTCCAGAAAAATCTCTTCCCAAACTGAAAAGAGAAATAACCTACAAACTGCAGTCACCAGAGATAGTTGTGACTGAATCATTGATGAAAAGCCTTAGTACACATTTAAAGGTGTAATTAAAATTTAAATTAGTGCAAATTTAATTCCACAAGTCAAAATCTATTTTTGTTTTCATAAAAATACTTTTTTAGACCCCCAACACACTGTGGGAAAGCTTAGAAAACTCTGACATGGCAGAATGTATGTTGGGATTAATTTAATTTTAAAATCTTTACTAACATTAACAAAACAGAACATAAAATTACCAACATGTATCGAACAATTTATTTCCACAGCAGGACAAAAAAAACCCAAAACCAAAAGAACAAGGTGAAGAGGTGATGTAAATTGGATTAAGAAAGTTTGTGAATGATGAAGGATTATGTGGCAATTGCGGAAAAAACTGCCTCCCTTAACTTCTCATTTCCAGAATGTATTTATACATTTCTTAAAACAAGCCAGAAGTATAGAATTCCTTCCCAGCTTGGGAGTTTTGGGTTGGTTTCTATTTTCAAGGATAAGGGGAAGGTGGTTGGGCAAGCTGGATGCCTTTGAAACACACTTCCACTATAATTGCTTTCCCACTCCATTGTTTGCTAGCCGGGAAGACATAAAAAAGGCAAGCATAGTGTTGACTTGTTAATCTATGTACCATAGTGAAGGATAAAGTGTTTAATATAGCTGTTAAGGGACTAGGCAAGATTTGTGGGCCTATTTTATGGTGCAAATGCTGAGAACGAGGATAAATGCCATTTGTTTTATTTCAAACACCAAATGTGTTACTCGGGAAAGGTAACCGTGCGTTAAGCCAGTCCTATCGGATTTTAAGCAGCTCATTTTACCTGGATGAATCCGGCAATGAGCGATTTTTCCATGATCCATGAGTGCCACCTGGTGCCCATCCCTCTGCTGCCGAAGTCTTCATGTCGAATTCATACCAGCGCCCTCTCTGAATGCTTTTCAGAACTGGAATCTCAATAAATTTAATCAACATAGATTATTAACTGAAAAGTACTCTGCTACTCAGTGCCAGGGAAGAAAACGTATTCCAGGATTCAACATAGTAGAATTGTTATCTCATAAGAAAAAATATCAGTAAGTTTCATACTTAAGAAATCTTTAGCTGCACAGTTTACCTCACTACCTGATGTCACAGAAATTTAAGCATCTCTTTTAGCACAGGTGTCAAACAGGTCTTCATGAAAGGAGAGACTCAGCATGAAATTATAAAAGTGCCCTCAGAATGGGACAATAAAAACTCACATGAGCCTGAAAGAATTGCAGGGCTCCTCACTCCTGAGATCCAAACTGTGTTTTCTAGAAATTTACCTAGAAAAACCTCCACCATCTATGCCAGTATTATTTTGCAGAGGCAGAAAAATATTTCTTACTGCTACCACTTCTGTTTGCTCCCTGTTTTAGATTACCATCAGACTTCCCAGGATACATCAAAGTTTGACTGATGGACTTAACACAGTCTTATGGCTGTGAATAGTGGCACTGACACAGTGCTTCTGCCCACCCTCTGAGGGCACCTTTGCTCTAGGGACAGAGAGCAGCATGGGATGTTCATCACTATCTATTCCTCTTTCAGCTGCTCCCACATTCCCCAGCCAGGGACAGCAGGCACAATTTACCAAGGAGAATTCAGCCACTGTGCTATTTTGCATCCCTTCTGATGCTTCTTCTCTGATGCCAGTAGCAGCCCAAGCTCCCACTGCATGCACAGGGAAGCAGGGAGCCCAGCAACGGCAAGGCAAAAAGAGTGGGAGATGGGGACTAACAAAGCTGAGGACTGTGGCATTATGATCTGATTTGTGACAGGTGCCTTCGTCCAAATTAAAGTGCAAATGAGACCATACGCCAAAGTCAATCATACATTAATAATATAATAGTAATATAATATTATTATAGCATATAGGTATAGCATAACTAGTCTAATCTGAATTAAACAAATGCTGAGAGCTTAAGTCCAGTTTAAATGCTGGAGCATTAGCAATAGGTAATATTATATTACAGTAGGCCTAAGATTTAGCTTTAAATAGGCATCTCAATTTCAGATTTCTAAGAATGTTCAGTACTGTTTTCCATTTTCTATTAGATTGTTAAGAGCATTCTCTGAACTATTTAAGTCCATAAATACAAGTGGACTTAGTAGTTGAAAAGAATGGAAAAAAATCACTTTTTATCTGTCTGCGCTGAAATCAGTTTTTGTTTTGAGAGTCTATAACACAAATATCTACAGACGAGTTTCAAAAAGTAAATAGTAGCATTCCATTCCATCTTACAGGTCTCTTTCTTGATCATTTCTCTAAGGACAAATACAATCCCCTCTCACATTTCTGTCATTCAGCCTGACCTCTACCACCTTTCCCAGGGCTCCTCCTGTAAAAGATGCTGATGCATGAAGTCTATTAGGAAATGAATTTGTGGTTTATTAAATATCTAGTAAAGAATCTGAAAGGAATATATTTGTAGGGTAACCTACATGATGTCAGAACTCTGAACTCAAGAGCAGGACTGTAAACAACTTATGGAAAAAATAAATAAAGTAAAGCTGCCTTCCTCTTTTTTCAGGAGCATTTGAAACAGAAGTATTACTCTAGGGTTTTCTTTTCGAATGGTATAGCCTAAGACTGTCTTTTTCTTTATTGTGAGAGAGAACATGAAAAAGTGTTGGAACTATATGAGGAGGAGAATCAAATTCTCATAAAATTGAAGTAGACAAAGAGAAGCAGGAAGTGAAGTAAGATCCCATTAAAGCAGTGGGGAGAGGATAAAAACTGGCAATGACTCAAGTTTGCTTTAAACAAACAAACAAGCAAACAAAAAGGAAACAGAACATCTGAGAGCAGATACAGTGAGAAAGCTTTTAGAAAAACTGTCACAGCAAGTGAGAAACACTGTTCAGATCCCAGAGACCCTTCTCATCCATCACAGGTGCTCATCAGTAAATCTATGTTTATAAACTGTGTGTCATCTTACAGCTTGGAGATGAGGGGGCAAAGTTTTCACACAACATGATTTAATGCTATTTAAGTTGTCATATTTTCTTCAGTTTCCCTTTTAAGGAAAGCTTGAATTCTGCTGTGTCCTGGTTTTAGCCAGGATG
>NW_008667457.1:37185-38108 GCF_000695815.1 Acanthisitta chloris | reverse complement strand
ATGTATGATGTATTTGTAGTACTTTTGCATCAATGAAGTTAATTTGGGGAATTACAGAATGACGATGTGATAAATAGATTTATTTGTGCAAAATTACTATGAAAATACCTGTTGTAACATTTTTTGAATAGTGAGTTTAATTTTACTACAGTAAATGTCAAAGACTGCAGCAGAGATAGGTTGATGCCCCAGGATTACCTAAGTAATTGACTTTCCAAATCATGTTTGTCTTCCACATTACTGGAACCATGCTCGTTGTTTTGTGTACTTTGTGCTGCTGCATCTAATTCTACTGGGCTCAGAAATGATATACCAGCAAAGTCCTGGACTGTTTCTGGGAGACCGTGTTAAAATAGCTTAATGAAACTTGCTTTCTCTGTTTCCAAGAATAAGACTATGAAACTGACTATTCATGTAATTACTTGATGCATTTAATTTATTAGATAGATATTTGATTAAAATTCACCACAAAATTTTAAAATACCTAAACCCCAAAATGCCAACATTTCAGGTGGTGGTTTTCTTCACAAGCCACATGAAAACTGATGAGGTAGTTAACTGGCAATTTGGTTAGAAAAGGGCATGGAAGAAAAAGAAGTGAAGTTAATTATCATGCTAAAAGTTGCAGCAAAACTTACTGCAAAACTTAATGAAATAAAAAGGGGTTCCTACCTGAGGAGGTATAAATAGCTAGTAAAACACCGTCAGCAGATTTGACATTTGTCCCAGTACTGTGCAGTATTTTCAAAGCAGGCTTAGACATGGTATGATTAGTTTACCAGAAATTGTCCTTCACTTTATCTTGCCTCCTAAATTTTTGTGTGCTGTCTGTTTTGCCAACACATTTCTGAAATTATTTCCAACAGAAGGAAATAAACCTCACTTAAATTGAAGTCTGACTGTAATAAACATTCTGGCCTTAT
>NW_008667457.1:11295-37149 GCF_000695815.1 Acanthisitta chloris | reverse complement strand
TTTCTCTCTGCTGCTGAGCTCAATATGGTGAAATTCTAAACTTCTCTTCTAGCTACTGAAAACATGTTTTGGATTATTAGCCTTATTGAATGCTTTCTTCATCATTTCATTATGGATTTTCACCTGGAAAGGCCCTTTAAAGAGTAGCTTTACAGGTTTCCATCTATTGACATTTAAGATCTCTGATCAATGGTTCACAAAAAATGGACTAATGAAATTTGTTTCTCCTTTCCATGTTCAGCAAATGACCAGTAATGATCCTAACAATGTTGTCTTGATCTGTCAGATGAAGAGTTGTTTCTTTTTAAAATTACACTATTACCTGAGTATTGATAACAGCAGAAGCAGAACCTCTTAAAAACCTATGGGTTTAGTTATTACTTTGAATCATATCATAGTGTCATAGAATGGCCTGGGTTGGAAGGGACCTTAAAGATCATCTAGTTCCAATCCTCCTGCAATGGGCAGAGACACCTTTCACTAGACCAAGTTGCTCATGACCTGGTCCAACCTGGCCTTGAAAATATTCAGGGATGGAGCATCCACAATTTCCCTGGGCAACCACTTCCAGTGCCTCACCACCCTCACAGTAAAGAATTTTTTCCTACTATCTAGTCTAAACCTACTCCTTTTCGGTTTGAAGCCATTCCCCCTTGTCTTGACACTGTATGTTCTTGTAAATAGTCCCTCTCCATCTTTCTTGTACTGGAAAGCCACGATTGTGTCACCCTGAAGCCTTCTCATTTCCAGGTTGATCAATCCCAATTCTCTTAGCCTTTCCTCATAGAAGAGATGTTCCATCCGACTAATTGTCTTGTGGACTCATTCCAACAGGTTGAATCAGTTCATCTATTGGATTGCCAGGGGAGAAAGACCTGGCTTTCTAATGCTTGGCAATGTGTTATGAGCCATTCCAAACCAAAGGACTGTTTGAAATGTCTCAGGAACTGATCATGCAGCCTCTCTTTTTGTTCTTTGTAACAGAACTGTATCAATGCAATTCAGTTTCACAGCTTCCATCCTTCAACAAAAGATTCAAAGCAAACTCTGGCATGGCACTTGCAAGACTTTAACATTCTCTAGTTCATCCAGTAATAATCTCCATCCATTTGGAATTCAATGCAGTTCATTTTTCTGTGGGCTTTTTCATTCTAACCAACCAATTCCCTTCTCACTTTCCATTCTGTCCTGGTAAAGTATCAGAATTCTGTTTTTCACATTCAAGATATGACATGTGATGTAAATATAGTTTCAAAGGCACTGCATAAGATTTGAGGTAACTAAACTTCAGCCAAAGAGTAAAAAGAAACATGTTGCAACATGTACTTTTGAGTCATCCATGGTGCTCCTTCCAGTTATATACTGGAAAATTCACTGTACAGTATCTCTTGAATACACGTAAGTACTTAAGCTTCTTGGCTGCTGTTGCAAACAAATTCTGTATCTAATCAGAAGTACATTAACGTTTAGAAGGTTAATATTGAAGGTGAGACAGATCATAGAAATACATGCAAATAGAGGCATGAGATAAAGATAAAAAAGAAGGGATCCACATTGATGCTGAAGTTCTTTGTCCACTAAATAGGTACCAAATCGTATTAGAGCCTTGAGCACAAAGGAAACTGTTTCTGGAATGGTATTACAGTACTAGGTTTCTTTAACACCAGACACATTCGAACAAAAATGCAACACAGTACACAGCAGTAAAATATTGGAAGGCTTTATTAAATTCAGCACTCTCTCACTCTGCCTTCCTGGACAACTGTATGTAATTCATTTGAGATAATAGCATTAGACTGCAAATGTTAGATTAACGTGTACCGGAAAGTTCTTGCCTTTTCTTACACGGCAATCAATGTTTACAGCCAAAAATAATTCAGCAGATGTCCTTTGCATCATACAGAATATTAATCATGTTTGTAGGTAAATACAGGACATATGGTTAATTTACTGCATTTGCCACCAACACCAAAATAAATTTTAAAGGTTCGCCCTCCAATCTTACCCCATTCAAATGAATGCAACCACTTAAAGAAGTGGCTTCTTTTTAGACAGACACATTGCATACTTATTTAGAAATTAGGAATGAGAAAGGCATAGTCTAGTTTAGCCCTCAAGCAGGTAGTTATAAGTTGTTATATACAAGTTGTTATAAGTTACTACATAGCAGCTTTGAGCATGGAATATTGCCATAATGTCTCTCAGCATGGCCACAGTTGTAGGCAAAGAGTTATTCAACCTGCACATAGCTACAAAATCTAGTCACTAATGGAACGTCAAAATGGAAAAGCATTTGTCACAGTGTCTGATCAACAAAATGATCACTTTTCAGCCATCAATGGTCATTGCCAAATTACTACCAAATGACTGTATCAGACACAGCCATTGGTACTGTACATTATTATGTTGATTTTTGTTGACTAAACTTGAAAGGAAAAAGCAGCTCCTTCATTAAGATACTTTTGTATTGTTCAATATTTTCTAACTATATACACAAAGATCCACATATTTATATATGCAGAGATGGTGGACTATAATAAAAGTATGTAAGAGAATGTACTTTTTTTTGTGCTATGCAAAGGCAGACTTGAAACTGATCTGGGAGTTAAGAATTGAAAAACATACATAGCAAGCACATAGCCATGAAGAAAATTATTTTTTTCGTAGTAGGCTATGAACCACACTATGACTGAAAAATAATTAATTTGCCAAGTACAGAGATATTTTGATGTGTAAATATGTTCTCCATTCCTTCTGTTCAACTCTGTATAATACTTGGAATGAAAAAATCTATTCTCAGCTGCCTTGCCTTGTTATAATTATCAGGAAAAGTACAGAAAGTATTCAGGAAGGCAAGTTTGCTTATTAAAGCAGAAATACAACCTTTTCTACAGACTTTTAAAATAACTTTTCAAATAACCTATTTATAGTTGGAATGGTTTGAGGCATATTTGACAAGGAAAGCAGCACATAAACAGTCAATAATAAAATTGCTTGTAGTTTCTATTCTATACACACAGTAATTCCAAGTTGCAATTTACTTACAGTGTACACTAACAGAAAAATTATTTCAGTCTTGCATACAGGTAAAAATATTATTTGTCGCCTAATGTAATGCTCATGTGTCTTAAAAAAGTGAAACTTGTATGTTTGAGGAACCCAGAGGAAAAAGTGGAAGAGTTGTGGCTGTTCAGAAGCTTGTCCCTTGAAGAGACAAACCCATCAAGCACTTGTCCCTTGAGGAGACAAGCCCATCAAGCAATGTCCAGCAAAATTTGTCATTCCTCTGATATGACTATAGGAAATCCTGTCCCCCTGAGAGAATCACAACTCAAGGTTCAGCTACTTGAAATAAGACCTTCAACAGACATTAAATTATTTTGCAGTTATAAAGATGTATGGAAAGAAAGAGAGGAAAGTGGCATTAAATCTTTAAAATACTGTGAGTCATTATAGAACTGGTAATCTAGGTATCAAATACCCTTATCCTGAGAGCTTGCAACTTTCAGGCACGTGATATAAGTTTTTACCTTTATCAGGTAAGCAAAAGCACTGCACAAATACTCAAGAACCAGGAGGGGTGCTGCCCTGGCAGTGCCCCCAGCTTGCACTGTCTGTGCAAGAACACTTGTTTGCTGACCAAGGCAAAGTCAGTGCTATTAGGTAAGATCCTCATGTTCTTTAGTACTGTAATGATATCCATTTTTCTTCTGCTGGATGAAGATGTGAATGGACTAAACAAACAATACAGTTTTAATGACTAAAGCTGATATTCTTATTGTTTGCTTTTCATGAAATGAATGTTTGACATGTCAGCGTGCTAATTTTTGCAATTAAATCATTGTTTGTCCTTCTCTTGGAGCATCAGCACTTTGCAAACATTTCTGGATTGAGACACGACAAACATTTGCTTAAATGTTAATCATTGGAATTGTACAGAGCTCATAATAATGGAAAAAACATCAGGAAATTACAGTATAATTTTATTAGAAGGCAAAGGGAAAACTAAAAAAATTTCAGTAGTGCTTTCTATAGACTGAGATAATAACTCAACATCTTGTCATGACTTTAAATGAAATAGATGTCTGCACACCACTGCTTTGTTTACTTTATATAAAACTAAACCAAGTCTTCTAATTTTTGAAATTTCTTCACTTTGGGTAGAAATAAAGAAACTGTCTCCAGGTTTTGAACTTACACTCTTACCTGAATTCTGTTGGTGAGAGTGTTATTTTCCAATTTCAGAAGGGTCTAATTAATTTTACAAAGAATTGAAATTCTGAATCTCAGCACTCCTAAACTTGGGAATATAGGGTCAGTATTGGCATGTCTAGCTTATATTTAAGAAACATTTTACAGTGTTAGTGTTTGTTAGATACTGAAATAAACCAAAGGAAACAGTGTTCTTTCCACAGGGTTCAGTCCAGTTAAGTAAACATTTTAATGTTCCAAATCACTTTAAATGGTGGGGAGGGGAATGGCAGGGGGAAGGAATTAATTTAACATCAGATATACATCCTGTAAAAACATGCATAAGTCAATGGAGTAATTCCTGCTACTACTCTGTGTGCTCAGAATGTTTGGGGAAAAAAACGGCCTGGTATGGCAAAGCAGGAAACCATGAGAGAGTTACATCCACTTTTTTTTTCCCTTTTCATCATCATTTGTCTTACAAGTCTAAGCAAACATGAAACACTTGTATGTTAAAAAAAAACCCAAAGCCACAACCACCCCAAATACTCTTTCTTCTGCTGGTATGTTTGAGAGTTTTCCATAAAAAGTAATATGTATCTTAGGATTTTATGATCTTTCAGTTATTTGGGAACATGACTGAATAAATCAAGAGGCAAGTCTTCTGGTCTCCTGGCTTAGCCTTCACGGGAGTTCATGCTGATGTTTCTAAGCCCAGAGTTACTGCTGAGAAGCTTTCTGGGCATGCTGAGAATAGTTTCTTTAAAATATTATGGCAATATTTTAAGGTGCTGTCATAGGGTGGCCATTCAAAAAGCCAAAAATAATGAAGAGCTATGTTTAAATATAGGGGAGTTTTATGTCTGAGCTGCTTGAAGCCAGAAGGGAAGAGCTCCTGATCTATGAGCAAGAGTTGCATCACTTTGACTAACCTTCTCCTAGATCTGAATGTTGTCAGGAATCTCATTGTCACTTACATGTCACAACCAGCAGAGAGGCATGGCAGTCCCATGGCTATACAGCATGGGCAACCCATTACATGAGCATAATGACATCCCTCACTCCTCACCCCACTGACTGACCATGTGCCTGATGACCCAATGCATTGCTCAGCCAGGCCCAGGCACCAACGGGCCAAGTCTCATGAAGTGACACAGAGGAGACTTGGGCATTCCTTGTGACCCCCCAAGCATGGCAGTACCAGCCTCACCATGGTGCCTGGTGCAAGTGAGGGCAGGGAACCTGTGTTGCCCCTCATGCTAGCTGTGGTGGGAGCAAGACGGAGTGCTGGCACCCTCCAAGGCTTGTGCTGCGGCTCCAAGGCAACCAGGGCATGAGGAGTGCACAGCACTGGCAGGGGGCGCTCCTGATCCCTGTAGTGGTCTTTCACTTGTTTTGCAGAAGCTCATTCTGTTGCCTGCAATAGTTAATTCCAACAGCATTAATGTCCTTGAAAACAAGCCAGAAAACAAGCCAGCTCTGGAGGCAGAAGAATAAAACACATTGTCATGGTTTACTCATATTTAATTATAGTGAAATGACAGGCCCCCTGCCTTTCTGCTTTCTCAGCTGGCTCCATGAGCTCTGGTCTAGGCTTACAGGAGGCAGGCAGAGATATTATAGCACAAATTGTCCTGCTAGGTCACCCTTGCAAAAAGAAATAGACAACTGGGATAGAAATATTAAAGTGGGTAGAGGTTTTTGCAAGAACAAAATATGTCACCAGTATCGGTTTTTATAACTGTTTCATGGTACTGTTTATAGTTATAAGTGATTGAGGGCCCAGAAAACAAAATACAAGCTCTCTGCAATTAACTAGGCAGAGTTTCAGGTGCTTTTATAACTCACATATAAATTTATGTTGGGCAGAATCTTTCATGTAAAACTCATTCTTACCTTTTCTTATGTTGGAAAGCACCTTATTGAAATTCAGTTTCAAATATTTCTTGTATAAGTGCAATATCCTCTCCCATATAGTTGTCTAAAGCAGATGCCTAGGGAAAAGTATGTGCTATAGCTTTAATATTCACCTGGCATTGAGCCATGTTTAGCCCAGGGCTCATGAACTGACTGTGGTGTCTATGTATTTATAGTCCATGAATACATAGGTTCCTTTGGACACAAGAAGTGTTAGCTTTTTGTTTCCAAACCATCCATTGGTAAGAAGGTACAAAGCCTGATAGCTGCAAACATACAACTTGGTAGCTGATAGAGGGCATAGGAATGTTGAATGTTCAAAGAAATGGTTCAAAAAAGGCATCAGAAAAGTCTGATTTCTAAAACATCACACCATGAACCGTGCAGAATTTTCCTGCTTTGTACAATTTTCTACCATGTTGCTGAATTTGTGCAGAATATTGTCTCAATATCTATATTGTGATATGTACGGTATTATTTTTGCAGCTATTTTCTGATGCATTGAAGCATGTTTCATGAAATAGGCCACAACTCTTCTACAGAGCTGGTTACAGAGAGCCCTGGAGTAATGGGTCACAACAAAATCCTGCTCTTAAAAGTAGTCTAGAATAGTCCTAACGCAGCTAAACACCGTTTTTCATGATCTGGACAGTCCTAGAGATAGCAAAGGTTTGCCTCTATCCTTTATATTAACATTGCAGTGTTACCATAATATTTTCTGCTTGGCTCACAGACAGTTGAGGACCAGCTCCCACCTAAACCTTGCTATTTTCTAATGAATTCCAGATGTTGTTTTAATGCCTTAGGTTTAAAGGCTACACTGGTAGCTTAAGAGGTTTGTCCCCAGCTATGGTTAATGGAATGCAACTATTGCATAAATTTCAACTGAAAATGAATTATAAAGTATTAAGATTATAAATTTGCAAATCTCTTCATGCAGTTGTTTAACCAGGTGATTACTGGCACTTTTAATTGACTAAGGAACTGAAAATGCAAACTCAGATTTAAATTGACTAAGGAACTGAAAATGCAAACTCAGATTTAAATTAACTGTCTTATAAAGGAGATAAAGAGATATCCATTGACAAAGATAGTTCAAAAAAATCTCACAACAGAACAAAAACAGCTCAGGATTTTATTTTAGATACTTGATATTCTGCATTTGTATAACTTCTTGTAAAGGCAAAACTTGAAGATTCAATAAATATTTTTTTTTCTTTTGTGGGAGGTAAGCTAGTTTGATTATTCAAACTCATATTATGCCTGAGAAATATGATCTGTCATTTTGGACAACAACAGCATTTATGTTCCTGCCCATTAAGTGGACATTCCATAACTACATTTCCCTTTGTCTTTTTAAAAATAAATATTTTAGGTACCAGGTCCATATCATGTGCTATAGCATATTGCAGAAGTTGTTTAGTTTTTACGCAATATGAAAGCAAGTTCTTAGTTTGACAAGTTGTATGAGGTTACATGTGTCTGAAAAGTACAACAATTCTTTTATTTCACTTTTTAATAACTTAAAAACTTAGATTTTAGGCATCACTTGTTCTAATGAAAAGACAGGATTTATTTTTTTCTGTATTGAAGTGATAAATTAGAAACAATTGGCATCTATTTTTGACCTGCAATCTGGTAGAGATCCTTAAGTGCTCCATTTCTGAACACAGTCCAGTTACTGCTGCCTTCCAATATCTAAATGGGGCCTACAACAGAGCTGAAGAGGGATTTTTCACAAAGGCATGCAGTGATAGAACAAGGGACAATGGCTTCAAACTGAAAAAGGGTGGGTTTAGGTTCAATATTAAGAAGAAATTCTTTACTGTGAGGGTGGTGAGGCACTGGAACAGGTTGCCCAGAGAATCTCTGGATGCTCCATCCCTGGAAGTGTTCAAGGCCAGGCTGGATGGGTTCCTGAGCAACCTGATCTAGTGGAAGGGGTCCCTGCCCAAAGCAGGAACTAGATGGTCTTTAAGGTCCCTTCCAACCCAAACCATTCTATGAATAATTGATTCTAAAATTTTTGCTTTTATATCAATCTTAGTGTCTTGGTTAACCCAAAGAATGCTGCTGAGAATGCCTTCTGGATTCAAACGCTGCATCAAGTAAGATTTACCTCAAGCAACTGCCAATGCAGGACTATACCCCTGCAATGTGGGCTTGCAACTGCTGTGTTTTGTAATGAATTGTAGTAGCCTTGGCAACCAATGGTGTGGAAGAAAAATGCTAGCATCCCCTGAGTAACCATGGAAACCAAAACAATGTTTATTGGTAATTGGATAAACTGACCTACCTACATGGCATAAGAGATGCTTTATATTTAATACCTGGAGGTACTATCTTGATGTTAATCATTTGGAACAAGTGATGTCTTACCACTATAAAGCATGAAGCAAAAAGCTACATAGAAAGAATACGACAAAGAATAATAAGATGTCTCTTCTCTGTAAAAACAAACTTAATAGACTTTTTATTAGCATTGGCTTGAGGGGATTTTTTATAGTGTTTATTGATAGCCAGAGTTACTTCATTTGGGTAATACGGTGAGCTGAATTATGCTTACTATTTTGTGATGTCAATATTTGGTCATAATAGTGAGCATCTGGAACAGAAAGTAGGGTTTTCAGATGTAAATAAAACTACTCAAAATACCAACATTTAATGTTTGAACTTTGTGGTTGCATTTTCAAATAACAAAAAGAACACTCTCATCCCTCCTTTCTTTTTATTCTAATTGATATAATGTTCCTGTGAAAATCCTTAGTAAAGATTTCAGAGAATTATTGAATTCAATCTGGCCTTGCTCTGGCTTTGAAATAAACTATTTTTTCTCTTTGAAATAAACTGTTCTTTCTCTTTGAAATAAACTGTCCCTTCTATGTCATTCAAGAAAAAAGTTCCAAGGACCAAGAATAATCAAATCACATAAAGTACTTCAAAAATGAAAAATGCTAATCTGTTGCAGTTTCAAGCAAGGAACTCAGATCCAGGGTTTTGCTTGAGAAATGGGTTAGCAGAGTCTGAGAGCAGAAACCTGAATATGTCCTGACCCTCCTGGTCTCAACTGCTCACTGTTGCCAGCAATCCTTCTCCATTGCTCCTTTGCAGCACTGTCCCAATGGATCACAGAGCTGAGAACTGTCTCAAGCTTAATAAATCCTCCTCCAGAGTGCTAAGGGAGAGTTGGCAAATATGTTTCGTTTTGTTAAAGTCTTCCTACAATATAGTCTGGAGAAATTACTTTTCCTTTGTTGGGCAGTGAAACACTGTGTCTCTTCAATCCCACATAACTCACCCAGTGCTCATTTTCCTCTCTCTGGAGTCTGGACATGCCGCTTGTCTGTCCGGGGAGGTTCTGTATACACATGGGGAAGGGCAAATCTGGGATGTAATTTAATACACTATCAATGGTAAATAATTTGTAAAAACAGACAATCTTTTAGAAAAACAGATGCAGTTTTCTGTCTCTACTCTCTAGGCTGAATCAAGTAGAGTTCTTCTCCATATCATTTTTTCCTTTTGTAGTATTAACCTATTTCTTTGTACTCTAGTTACTGTTGTAGCTGTAATTACATCCAAAAAGAGAAGCTGCAAATACCAGCCTCTCCAACTTTGTCTCCTGTCATGTGAAAATGCTTTAATAGATCTTGAAAGAACCAAGCCAAATATTAAACAAAATTTATTTATGGTTCATTAAATTCCTGTTATGTTGTATTATCTAAGCAAAGCCTGTGCAAAGAATTTTTTGTCTGTGTCTTGGAAAGTAAACTGTATTTATCATTTACCTCAGGCATGCAATAGACTTCGGTATGATAACAGTATTAAATACTATAATGAGCATAAAACTTAAACTATACTCTGGGAACTGCTATGGAAAACATCTGAGTGAAGTCTCATTAAAGCAGACCAGATAAATGTACCCTGCAAAAGGGAAGTAAACTGGGAACAAAACCCCACTGTTTGTGAAGAAATATGTTTTGGAAGAGAGGAGACCTAAGACTTCCTGTAGGAGGCTTGGCCCTTTGTTTCTTCACCTGAAATTCTAAGACTGCACCTCTCTGGGAACTGCTATGGAAAACATCTGAGTGAAGTCTCATTAAAGCAGACCAGATAAATGTACCCTGCAAAAGGGAAGTAAACTGGGAACAAAACCCCACTGTTTGTGAAGAAATATGTTTTGGAAGAGAGGAGACCTAAGACTTCCTGTAGGAGGCTTGGCCCTTTGTTTCTTCACCTGAAATTCTAAGACTGCACCTTTGTACTAAAGTCCTTCTGCTGACCCTGGTGAGAGAACATGTCAGAGAGCAAAGAAGAGGGGACTAGGATTACTGCAGAGAGATAATTAAACTTGCAATCAAAAGTTTCTTTAAAGAAAACAGCCTTTGACTCATGTGGCCAGACATACTGCAACCAAACAGGAAGTGTAAGGCATATTCATCCCACCTTACTGCCACCAGCTGAGCCCAGGATGTTGGGAAGCAGCCCAGCGAGGGAATCTGATGAAATATTTTATTTAATCAGTGAAATTAAAAGAACACCAATGGCAGATATTCACTGAGGGAATGCTCAAATCCAATTGCAAGGAAAGAAGAAGGTGTTATAATAAAAGTCAATTATACATAATGTCATCAAGCTTCCTGCAGGAAAAATCACCAGTAGAGATTTAGGGTACAAACATAGCTGCTTTAAGACAAAGAATAGAAAGATAAGTACAGATGGGAACTTTTGCAGAAAAAAAGTCAAATACTGCGATACCTAAAGTCCAATTAACTGCCAAAAAAAAAGAGGTTTAAAGACATGGAAGACATTTCAGAAAACAGAAGGGAAGGTCTGCAGTGGGTTGATGCTGGCTGGAGGCCAGGTGATCACCGAAGCCACTCTATCACTCTCTTCCTCAGCTGGACAGAGGAGAGAAAATATAGCAAAAGGCTTGTGGGTCAGGATAAGGACAAGGAGAGATCCCTCACTAGCTACTGTAATGGACAAAACAGACTTGATTTGGGGAAATTGGTTTAATTTATTGTCAATGAAATCAGAGTAAGATTATGAAAAAAACACAAATATTAAAAGCACCTTCCCTCTACCCCTCTCTTCTTTCTGAGCTCAGCTTCATTCCTGATTTTCACTACCTCCTCCAGCAGCACAGCAGGGTGGACAAGGAATGGTGGCTGCAGTCAGTTCATCACGTTTTGTCTCTGTCTCTCCCTCATCCACAGAGGGAGGACTCCTCACACTCTTTTCCTGCTCCAGTGTGAGTCCCTTCCACAGGGTGCAGTCCACCAGGAACAGGCTACTCCAGCCTGGATCTCCTGTGGGGTCAGAAGTCCTGCCAGCAACTCTGCTCCTGTGTGAGGTTCCTCTCTCCATGGGTCCACAGGTCCTGTTCTAGTGTGATCCTTCCATGGGATTTCTCTCCATGGGTCCACAGGTCCTGTTCCAGTGTGGTCCTTCCATGGGATCACAGCCTCCTTCCCTTCAGCCATCCACTGGCTCTGGCATGGGTCTCCTCCATGGGCTGCAGGGTGGGTCTGTACTCCACTGTATACCCCCATGGGCCACAGGGGGACAGTTTGCCCAACCATGGGCTGCACCATGGGCTGCAGGGGAATCTCTGATCTGGTGCATGGACACCCTCCTCCCCCTCCTTCTTCACTGACCTTGATATCTCCAGTGCTGTTTCTTACATATTCTCACTCCTCTCTTCAGCTGCAGTTGCTGTTGCGCAGTAGTTTCTTTGCTTCTTAACTATGTCATCCCAGAGGCCCTATCACCATTGCTGAAAGGCTCAGCCTCAGCTGGAGGTGGGTCCACCTTGGAGCTGGTTAGCATTTGCTCCATTGGACACAGGGAAGCTCCTGTAGTCCACCCCCTACCAAAACCTTGCCAAGCAAACACAGTACAATGTCACTATCAAGCTGAAAGAAATGTGTGAAGAGTGAAAGATAGGAGAGAAATACAGTTTGTCTAAGTCATAATTCACAGGAGACAAAGAACAGTTCTATTATTCTTAGGCTGACGGTGACTTTTATAGGATGTCTCAGAAAATAAATCTAGGAACAATAAGGAATAAATCAATGACATTTGGAAACTGGAAAAGCTTAGTCATGTGGAAGGATGGCTCTTGAAAATGGAATTGATTGGTAGGAGAAACAAAATATGTCAGGAGTGAAAGGAACAGAGGAAATAACGCAAAGCTGAAGATCTAATGGAATTGTCGCATCACAAAAGATTGAAATCTGACCTGCTAAGCTATTTAGAAGATATTTGCTGAGGCTGATGTGAGCAAAATTATGGCACATAAACTAACTACTATTGGAAAAGCATGACTGCAAACAACTGCTGTGCAGTAAGGGTTTGTATGCAACCTTGTAACTTGTGGAAAACATAAGGTACACACACTGTCCTTTGTTGGAACCTTCCCTAATTAAATTATATGATAAATTGCACCAAAGGCATTTTGTGAAACATGCAACTGCTATTTCACTAGTGGTGATATGAGAGGTTTTCTAATTTTACACTCCAGGGCACTTAAGAGGCCTTGAAGTATATAAAAATACTAGAAAAGCTAAATGTCCATCAGAAAGAATGAAGAATAAAAATCTAAAATAACTGTCATATTTTACTTTTAGTTTCAAAGAATCTAAAAGCACTTTTTGGAAAATTTGCAGAAGCAGCAATGGATTTATGGACTGTTATCTCTTTTGTAGCTTTTGCAGCATTTCAGGTAGATGGAAACACTTTATTTTTAAAGCTGGCAATCACATTCTCCCATAAGACTTTGTGATTTTGGCAGACTTTGAATATTTGAGCTCTTTTTTTCCCAAGCTCTTTCAGAGCTAAATTACTTTGTAAAATGTATTTTAAGATGGATCAAGTGTTACTAAGACCCTCTGGTCTTCTCTTGTTTTAAATGAAATTTGGAAGATAAATCCAAGTAAACTCTGCCTTTAGCTGCTCCAATTTACCCTTCCCATACACAGAGAGCTGCAAACCTTTAGAAAAAAAAATTGTCATATTGTTTAGCAGTCACCTTCTTTGTTGAGTTAATTCTTTTTACTTTCCTGGACTTTTCCACTGTCTTTGCAGTGGCATCCCAGAACTGCTGCAGATTGTTCCACATTGAATACCTTGTTTGAGAATGTGTTTGCTTTATTTAGAACCATAGAACCATAGAAGGGTTTGGGCTGGAAGGGACTTTAAAGACCATCCAGTCCAACCCCCTACCATGGGTAGGGACACCTCTCACCAGATCAGGTTGCTCAATGCCCCATCCAAGCTGGTTTTGATCAATGCCAGGCATGGAGCATCCACAATTTCTCCAGGCAAACTGTTCCAGTGCCTCACCACCCTCACAGTAAAGAATTTTCACATATCTAGCCTAAATTTCCCCTCTTTCAGTTAGAACACATTGCTCCTTGTCCTATCACTACAGTTCCTGACGAAGAGTCCCTCTACAGCTCCCCTGTAGGCCCCTTCAGATACTGGAAGGTTGCTATCAGGTTCCCATACAACTTTCTCTTCTCCAGGCTGAACAGCCCCAAATTTCTCAGCCTGTCTTCATAGCAAACGTGCTCTAGTCCCCTTATCAACTTCATGGCCTTTGTCTAGACTTGCTCCAACAGCTTCATGTCCTTCTTATGCTGGGAGCACTTGAACTGTACTCAGTGTTCCAGGTGGAGTCTCACAAGAGCAGAGGGGGAGAATCATCTCCCTCAACCTACTGGCCATGCTGCTTTTGATGCTGCCTGGGGTATGGTTGGCTTTCTGGGCTGTGAGTGCACATTGCAGCTCATGTCGAGTCATTTGTGAGAGTCATTTGTGTTCTGTGGTCTCATTCTGATGTAGGGTGCTGACCAATTCAAGATAGAGAAAAATAAAACTGTGACAAAGACTAGGAAACTTCGAGTAAATGAATATTGGACACAACTATGGACCATTCCTGTACCTGTATGTTACCTATTTAAAAAGCATCTGAATTCACTTGTGTTTGCAATGAGGTTGTAAAAATGCTGGCAGTGTGCAATCATTTAAAATTAATAGTAGCTGAAGTTGCACCAGCTCATACAGAATAAAGATGCTTTAGCAGAGTGAGCAGGGAGAGCCAGACAGCTGGTTAGAAAGGTGTATAGGAGCAAGGTAGCTGTGTTCTGCGGTGTTTGTGTAGTCCTAATTATGTTTAATCAAGCAGACTACTCTGAAACATAGGCGAAAATACCTGCACTGCTAAAACCAAGGGAGTTTAATATGGCTGTCAATGGGACAGAATGTTATTCATTATTCCTTCACCAAAAGTCATTATTGCCCCATTCTGTTACATCATCAAAGAAGAAAATACTGAGTGCCGTATTTGACAACGAGCTTACTTTCCTCTCACAATTGTGTATCAACAGATAATGGAAACAAATAATTTGAGGCAGTGGATGGAATGCATTAACTTTTCTAAATGATTACAGCACTATGTGCAAGCTAATAATTTATTTCAAAAGCAGGATCAGATCAGGATCAGATATGAGAAAAATAATGTAGCTTAAATCAGTAAACTCTGTCTATCAATCATCAGTAGTAAATGCTTTGGGGACACAAAAGAAGGATGGAAAACATTCCTTTCCTGCAAATTCCCACATTATGGTAATAAGCTACAAATGTCCTAAAAATTGAACTTGAACTATTGCAGAGGAGAAACCATTAGTTAATAAATACATCTTGTTCTGCCTGAGGCATCTCACTGCACTTACACATTTAAAGCAGAGAACAGGTACATTTCTTTATTTTTTTTCCTCACATATGTTCTCTATTAGTCATAGCGTCTTCATCATCCTGGGCATCCTTTGTCAGTTGCACTTTAACAGAATTGCTGAGGACAAGAAACTGTTTAACAGGGTGAGAGAAATGCTAAAGCAAAAGTAGCAAATATTCTCTATCTAATGAACATAGGGTGAAAGGAACAGAAAATAATGATCTTTTGCATAGAACTGCCCATCACTGTGTTTTTAGTCATTAGGCTGTGAAATTTTAAGTAGACAGGGAAGACTCTGGAAACACTACATGTATAACAAACATAGACAGGCACATACTCTAGATTGGGAATTAATGTTCGCATTCAGAGCATGAAGAAAACAAAAAAATCTGCTTCAATATGAATTATTCATGCAGTCGTTTTGGGTTTTTTTGCTAGTTTTAAATAGACAGAGTGCCAAAAGGAAGAATATGTTCTGTCTAAAATCCTTTATTTTTTTCATTTTCTATAAGCAAAGGTTGAAATTTACATGTACTATTGCCTGAAAATTTTACTCTATCATGCAGTTTCAGTGAAAGAAAATCAAGTTTACATATTTATTTTAGCTAGGTACCATAAAAAGCTTACCTTGCATGACAGTGTGTGATTGAAACTGTGTAAGGCACTTCTGAACAGAGGTCAAAGATACTGATGCAGAGAAAAGGCTGGAAAAGAACTACTCACAGGCTTGTATCTCTGAGTAGCAGGTATTTGTTTGTTCAGCGCTGGGCACAAGGGGGATCGCTCCACCAAACTTGTGCCACCAGGGACAAAAACTTCACAGTTTTTATACATTAAATGTTCATACATATTCATTCTTTCCAGGAATGGGTGGTTATTATTATAATTAGTTCTTGGAAGTCGTTATCATATACTCCTCCTCCATCTCCTCCCTCTTGGCATCAGTCCCATGGTCCTGGTGGTCGTTCAGTGGATGTGAAGATGAAGCGCCTCCTCTTCCTCAGTACCCTTTGGACACCCTTATTATGCAACCGTTTACCCCTTTGTACAGTTTTGCATGCCTTGCTGACCTGGCCTCTATCTTGTACATTTTGTTTATTTATTCCACACCCCACATGGTCTTAGTTTTCTTCCACTGCCAAGGTTTGAGTCCAGTTAGTTCTACTGCCTTATAGATAAGGTGCATCGTTTCGCCAACCAAGCCAAAACAATACCATTAGTGCAGCTTTTTATCTCTACTATGCAATCCTTGCTGTCTCGCAAATTGAGCTGTTCAATTCCTGCTTTCAGTCTACTTCTTGGTATCAGTACAAATATTGATACTTTCTGAGAGAGATCTAATCCTAAATATGTTCACCTGAACTATGTTTCTCCCAGAACTGCCAAATTCTGTTATTTTCCTCTATTGACCTGAAGTCTAAAAACAAGCAAAACCTTGCTGCTGCTTTATGGATAAAAAAGCATTCTGTAGAGGGTTAGAAAATCTGTATGTTCACCTAACTATTGATTTAGAAGCCCATTAGTAAGCTATGTGTTAGTCTATTACATGCTACAGGGCAACAACAACCTACTACCCTATCTAACGTCTTGTTTACGTGGAAATTACTTCACTTGTTCACTTGGATCTGTTCTTCCCTGGCCAGCTATCACAGCACACATGGACCATCTGAGGTGGCTTCAAATTTATGGGCAAGTTATTTGAACTCCTTGAATTCCTTTGTCCTTTTTCAACATCACGGCATCTGGCAGAGGTTTTCTTTATCCAGTGTCCAAGCCAGAGCTGCCACACAAACTCCTTCCTCTCCAGCTGTCTTCATGACAGAAACACATGAAATGCAGCCTAAATGCCTGCTGTTACCATTGCCACTTCTAGATGAACCCCACAAAATGTTCTTTTTTGCAAGATATCAGGGGTAATTTTCCAGTGATGAATCCTTTTTCCTGTAAGGCAGTCAGTGTGGGGGGTTTTATTCCTAAAGAAGTTGAAAAAATTATGTTCAATGAAATATGCCTGTCATTGCCATTGCCAAAATTAATCTTTATCTTTTATTGCTGGAGATTCTGTAAACGTCAGAAAGTTGGATGACCAGTAGGCTGTAATTTATAAAATATTTTTGGATTTTTCAGTATGAAAGCCTCTGCAAAAATGCAAGATATTAATAATGAACTTGGCAGTTTTAGCCTTCTCATATTTAAGGACAAATTCCCATTAGAGGCAAAAATTAATTTCAGATCTGCTCTATTTTTCATGCCAACATAATTCAAATAAATGATCTTTAAACAAGATTGTCTTCTATATATTGTCGAGGTCAAAACAGACTCAGCTTGGGGAATTTAACTTCATTCCTTGCCAATAAATTTAATTACTGATTTGGGTATTGAAAAAGAAAGAAAGAAAGAAAGAAGACAAATATTTAAGTACTTGAGGCAATCATCTTCAGACACAACCAGCTCCCCTCAGCTGTCTTCAGCTGTGGGTTCCTTGGAGCCAGCTGGAATCACACATCAATACCTGCATCCAGTACACCTATTTGGTCTGTTTTCCTGGTTTTCAGATTCAGAGTTCATTTTTTGTACTGTATATGTAGGCCAGTGCTAATTTTTTCTGAGCATTTGTGATTTCCCAGCTTAACTAAAACCTCAGACTTTTGCAGTTGCCTCCTGAAGCACTTGCATTATATCAAAATCAGGTGCAAATACATGGGATGAAATTTTTACCTAAAATCCTGAAGCACTTGCATTATATCAAAATAAAGTGCAATTACATGGGATGAAATTTTTGCCTAAACCAAAGTGAAAATTGGTAATTTTAGGTCCCCAAGATATTTGTTATTAGAGAGGTTTTCAAAATTAAAGGGTCTTACCCTGGTTTTGCTCTCTGGTGGTTTTCAGTTCTGACAGTATCAGTGTAAAGCTCACTTACTTCAGGAAGTCATCAGTTTTTCTATTTACCATAACCTGAAAAAGATCTGTAATTTGTCAACTATGATTTTTCTTTAGGTTTGATATGTCAGAAAGTTTCCTAATATAACCTGCACAAGTCACATCAGGTGAATCAATGTAAATTATAATTATACAATTGCTGAAAAGCCCAGGTTGGAAGTGACCTCAAAAGATTTTCTGGTTCAACCTTTTGCAGGAGTGGAAGCCTAGAGAAGATAATCCAGCACCCTGTCCAATTGCTTCTAGAAGACCTCCAGCAATGAAAACTTTACCATATCCTTGTGGACAGCACCCTGTCCAATTGCTTCTAGAAGATCTCCAGCAATGAAAACTTTACCACATCCTTGTTAATGTTGTTCCAGTGAATGGCTGTACTCACTATAACAAAAATAATTTCTTATGCCAAGATGAAACCAGTCCTGGTGCAACTTTACCTGTTGCCCCTTGACTTCTCTGTGTGGATCTTTATGAAGAGAGAGGCTCCATCCTCTTTGTAGCCACCCTTTAAATACTGGAATTCTGTGATGAGATCCCCCTTGAGCCATCTTTTTTCAGATTAAAAGACCTAACTCCACCAGCCTTTACTCATAGAGCAGGTTCTCCAGCCTTTGGTTTATCTTCATGGCCTGCCTTTGAACCATTCTCCCATCAGTCCATGGGACCAGAATGGCACACAGTACTCCAGGTGACAAATGCTGCATAGAGCAAGATGATTCCCTCTCTATCTCTGTACTAGTCATTTCACCATAGATGCAGCCCAGGATCAAAACCAAATACTGTGCTTATAGTCAGGGACAAGATGAAAGAAGTAAACTGATGTTTTCCAGAAAGCAAACAGTGGAAATAATTGGCTTGGTATTTGGGTTAAAGATGTTTAGATAATGGCAAATAGTATTCATCAATAACTGCAGAACAAAAGGTGTAACAGGATTGCACATTCTGATTGTAATTATGTGAGTACCTGACTGAAGTATGCTATTTCCAGATATTATATCAAATGCTAACATTTAGAAAATATGACATAAAATTGTTTTAATGAGAACAACCAAAATCTGTGTCAAGGCAATCCTACTTTAAAGGGTGTGTAAAAGTAAACTTCTATGTATGGAAGTTTTTCCTTGAAACCCAACCAGATCAAATGCTAACATTTAGAAAATATGACATAAAATTGTTTTAATGAGAACAACCAAAATCTGTGTCAAGGCAATCCTACTTTAAAGGGTGTGTAAAAGTAAACTTCTATGTATGGAAGTTTTTCCTTGAAACCCAACCAGCTACAATATCTTTAAAGGGTGTGTAAAAGTAAACTTCCATGTATGGAAGTTGTTCCTTGAAACCCAACCAACTACAATATCTAAAGAGGCATCTAAGTACCACCTTTTAACTAATTTGGTCATGTCTTTTCTAATTTCACATATAAATATGGAAGATCACATCTCTACATTTTTGCGCTATTTTACAGAATAATATTATTTTGAAAGACTGACATTTATTGCCCAAAGATTAAATCTGGAAGCAAATTTAATTATATGAATTATATGCAGGAAAGCCCTAAGTTGTAAAATTTAAATAAACTTCTGGCTTCCACAAATAAATTAACCACCTTGGATTAAACCAGAGTGGGATTTTCTTGATGGAGTTACATACCCCTCACAGTAGCATCCTGTATCTAATTTGTAACTGAAATATTTGGGAGTACAAACCAAAATATGAATCAGTGGAGAGAAATAAAAATTTGAAAAGTATATAAATCTTGTCGTTGTTTTGTCCTGTTGATGGGAAAGAAAGTGCTTCAGTTTACATCTCACATTCTCTGAAAAGGCTTGCTTTGTATGTGATATCATTTGCTGAAGAACTGAACCTCTTCCTTACTGTTCCTTCTCCACCTGACATTGTCCAGAAGTGTTTGAGATGTTATTACCTTGTGTAAAAGGTCTAGTGGAGACAGATGGCATGTCAAAAGCAGATGATCCATTTGCTGTGCATGGATCCTGAGCAGCTTATGCAAAATGTGGGTTTGTTCCAGCAGCATTGCACTTTATCTCTGTTGTTCCTCTTGTGGTACAGTGCTCCAGCTGGGATGTTTTTCTTCTCCACCTTTAAAATAATGTTTTAAAATTTGGCAGTCATACCATTTGTGTTGCAGGCAGAAAAGAAGGTTTTCAGAAAGCTTGTGACAACTCATTGTGTATGGAATATTGAATGGCATTTTCCTCAGAAAAGAGGTGTTTCTCTCTCAGATTTAAATTTTTTTGGCACTTTTCTTCTAGATATTTGAGCACTTCATTAAATATATTTTTTTGCAATATGATATTATTTTGTTGCTGGGTCATCTCTTACTAAAATACCTAAAATTGCTGTATTAAGACTTGTCAGAGACCTTTCTTGAGTGCAGATATGAAGGTTGGTGTCCCATATCTCTGTCTTCAAACATTAGGAGATGAAGCACAAAAAAATTCTTAACATGATAATGAAAACACTTACGCAATATTAAATACTGTAGACGGAGCTAAACTTCTGATTATCCAGGTGTACAAAATCTTTAAAACCTATCTTTATTAAGCTTTTAAAAATCCTTGGTAGTACTTATATTTGTGTCGATATGTATAACCCACTTGAAATGTAGTCTCAGACATCTCTCTCAACACAATTTATCTCTTCAGGTCCAGTTGCAGAGATTCCTATATTCAATTTGGTTAAACTTTTAGAATTTTGTATGAAGTAGATTTTGCTTCACATTCAAGCTATTTCAAACTTAGATGAGTGTGTTAGAGTGGGGTGGTCCTCTTCAAAGGATGCATATTAATGTGTAGCTGACATTATATTGTTCTTCATGCCTTTCTAGAAGTGTAAGCCAAGCTCTTTACCACTGAAGCTAATTCATTAGCACAGATCGTAAAGGATTATGTTTTAGCAGGTTCTGAGCCAAACGTTGTGCATGTGCTAATTTAGAATCTAAGTTTTTTCCCCTCCAAACAATATGATTGAACCCATTTTGTCTGGACCTGTTTTTTGGTCTGGAATCAGAAGTAATGATCATTTGGCAAGAGAAAATTGTTGACTCCTTTCAGTGAAATATAATAGAACATAATTTCTTGCAGAATTATCTAAGTGACAGTCACCTACATCCAGTTCACTAGAGTATGACTAATCTTTTTATCATCATAACAGCAAAAACATGATTATTTTAAGTCATAAATGGGGGTTAAATAAAGATAGATCATGTTTTACTTGTAACTTGTCAGTCACTAGGATCTTACTCAGTGATGGCAAAAGTATAAAGTGAAGTTTTTCTTTCCCTTTGAAACTGGCTGGCATTGGTAGCAGTGTCACATCCATGGAAAGAGGAGCTGCTCAGATTTCCATCAGGATTTAGCTTTTCTCTCATCCAGTGCATGCCAGCCTTACCCCAGTGTGTAAAACTTTTCTTTACTCTCTAAAGGATATTCTAAAATAAGGTATATTAATCTAGATAAAAGGAATTCAGTATTCAAAGGTATATTTTTTCTTCCCCCCCAAGTCTTTTTAACTTTCTAATAATTTCTTTACTCTTACTACATTGCAAAATTCACTCTTAGCTTTCACCACCTAGTTCATTGCTTTTTTTTTTTCCATATCATAGAGTAGGGAAATCTTAAAATCTCCATAAATAAAAAATTTCAGAACTTTTAGTCATGAATTTTTAGACAGAGTGAAACCAGTCTACTCAAATCTATGTATTCAAATTAATTCTTTTCCATGGCCTTCAGTAGAAAAAGAATGATGACATTCCAGCTCACAAAATGAATTTGGTAAGGATGCATGTTCTTCCCTTGCAAATTAGATAATTTTTATCTCTCTCTCCCATTCAACTTACAGAATATTTGGAAAGCATTCTATTACATTTAGCCATATATACCTTGTGGCATGATGTACATACCAGAATAGTACTGTTTTCATTTATATAGCTAGCGATGTTGTGTATAAATGCGGATAACAAGCTGAAGGTTGTTTCAGTTGTTTGTTCATATTTCTTGATTTTTTTCTATTTTCTTTTTAAAGATAAGCAATTGCAATGTAAACATAGTTATCTTTTTCCCTTATAGCTGAAAAAGAAAACTAGGAAGAAAAAAATTAATTTCTGTGCCAGTCCTTGCTTTTGGAACCAGTAACTCTTTGGTGCCTGTGGAGTTTCTTCTGTAATGTTTTAAAACTGACATGGCTTTTGCTTTTCTCTATGTCATAGTAAATGAAGAATAAATTGACTTCTTGTAAAGCAAAGATATTGATTATATACAGATGTAATACTCCCTACCAAGTCATAATTTTAGTGGAAGGATGTTCTACTGAATGCAAGATAACATTTGTAATTTCCTTATTAAATCTTGTAAGAATGAAGATTGTTAAAAATAAATCATTATACTTCCTGCTTTCTGGTGTTATGCATTTGCCATCAGATTTGTTTTCTTGTACATTCATTGTTAGTTGTATAAAACTATAACTGGGTGACTGAGTTTATGAGAACTATGATATGTATATTGTGGACCATTAAGCACTGCATGAATTTTAGTCAGAAATTTATGGTCATATAACAGAAACAACAAAAAAATCAGACTAAGAATTTGCTATAAAATTTAATGCATATCAACTCTATTCAATATTTCTATTCAAACTGAAGAAGAAAAAAATTTATGGAGAATATCAATAAAAGATAATCCAATCTGATGGTGGTTAACTATGAATTGGTGTGAAATAAGAATGCATCTCTTATTTTATCACTCTCTTTTATCCACTCAAGGAGTTATTTGTGTCTCTGTCATGCTTTCATAAGCATTTCCGACTTTCCCACAGTATCTCTTGTGCCTGGAGTGGTTTGCATACCTAAAAGCAGGCAAACCCTTACTGCTGTTTCCCAAGTGCTAAAGTAGGTTTTCTATTTGATAGAAGCAGTGTAGTCTATTAAAGCATTTGAGAAAACTATATAAGCCCATTTATCACATAATAAAATGTTGACTGAAACAGATGTGATATAGAAATATTACCAAATATAGCTGCAACAGAGAGCTGCAATCAATCTAAACGAGCCTGTGTTCTCAGTCTGCATTTTATTCTGCATTAAGCTGTACAGCAGAATATAGTGGCTGATAGACAGTCATAGCTGACCTCAACGGGGACTGTGATCAGTCGGTACTTGTTGGAGTCCCTTTCAAGGCTTGGGAGAGGACACAGCCACAGCGTCAATAATGGCTCAGCATTTCCGTGTGACCACGATGATCTCATATGATGCAAAGTCCCCTCCCTATGCTTGGTCTCTTGGAGTCATACTGCCACAAGGTCCCTGGAAATGGCCATGCTATTAACTGTTTGCATAACAAAATTAGGGAACAGACCAGGGTGGCAGCTGCGCAGACAAACACACTGCCTAGCTTTAATTCTGCTTGGCAAAGGCTGTAGACTCTGGTGTGTCACCAGCCACAGAAATAAAAAGACAAAAACAAAACCCCAGCACTGATGAGAAGAATAGAGTTTAAATTTTCCTAGACATTAAGTTATCAAGGAAGTAAGATGACAGCTGGAAGACATTCAAATTTCTCCTTATACTGCATCAGAAACTAGAGTGCCAGCAAAAAAAAAAAGAAGATGGGGTTGCTCTATTGTCTTGATTTCTTCTGTTATCTTAGGCATCTGAGGCTTGCTATGAAGCTTCACAGGCAAAAGGACACATAAAAGCAGAAACTGAAGGAAACTGAGATAAAAAGAATTCATATCAATCTATAAATCATTCTATTACACTTTAGCATTTCCATCTTTTCCCATTCTTACAGCAGTAAAAATGTATTCACTGAGACATGGGATTTGACTTATGATGCTTTTTATTTTCACAAAGAATGTGAATAATGTAATCAAATTATATTTTAACTCAGCAATATAAATGTGTGCATTTATAAGCCCAATAACTAATTGGGCTTTGTTGACTTTTTGAAATATAATCAGTTATTCTGAACAGAGATAATAATTTTTGCAAGTTAAATATTGAGTTGTACAATGGCATGTACTATATTAAGTATTAATAAATTATGATTATTATATGAATAATCATTATTTTCTCCAAGAGTGATACACCAGAGAAGTATAAAGAATGAATATTAGAAGTGGATAATTCATTTATACAATATACCACATTTGCAGATGTTTTAGAAAATAATATAACTTGCATGTGACAATGCAATATTTTCATACTGAATAATACAATTGATAAAAGAAACACCTGCTCTGAAATCTGTGATGAGAATACCATGTTATATATACAGTATATATACCATATTTGCAGATAAAATGAACATTACCATGCATAGACAACACAGTAGCCTAGAACTTGTGACAGTAGAAGTTGTACCACCTGATTTTATCACCTCTTATGTATTTTTACCATTAAGAAGTGTCGCAGAAACATAAAGAAGACTCATAATGCTGACAACAAGTTTGACTTCATGCAACAGCCTGTAAAGACTATGAGGATATTTTAGCCTATTTCTAAACAGCTACTTGATTTTACAAAAGGAGTAACTATAAAAATTGTTTGAAGACATTGCAACAAGCAATTGAATGGTAAGAAATCTGTATATGTCTTTGAGTAACCTGGGTATAAACAAAGCAGGAAGAAATCTGTTGAAGGTACAATACTGCCTTATATCAACCAAACTATACACCTATCTGTCTTTCCTCAACAGCTGCAATTCATCTAATCACAAGGTATCTGAGAACTGTTCGGTAATGGTCATTTCAGGATGCATTTATCTTTTTTTTGGCCTTCAGTAACAGGCTTTTCTTATTTGGGTGTTCTGATGGAGTTTAACAGGAAGGCAAGGTCCAGCTATGCCTTCACCTTGTATTGAAGTCACTATAGTTGAAAAGAATGGGGCATCACCTGGAAATAAGATGAAATTTTCTACATTCATTCATTTATCAAAAGAAAAATTACCTTTGTCCCAAGATTGATTCTTGAGGGTTTGATTTTTCCAGTGGGATGAGCTATCAGGGGGAGATAAAACAGTTCATAGAATAAATGTGGGGAAATTTTGTGAAGATATTGAAGATAAAGAGTGAACCTTTGCATGTAATTGAGAATTATTTGGGCAATTAGACAACACAGTAAAACACAGGCTTTTGTTCTTTATTTCTTATCTGAATTCATTTTGCTGTTAGTCCTATATCTTTGAGGTTTTTCATCTTGCAAGATTATATTAGGTAATCCATAGATATAAAGAGAAAAATGTGTCACTTTTTATGGCTTTCAATCTCATTTTTACATACAGCCAATGTCTATTACTTGTCAAAGACTGAATGTTGAGAGTTGTTGCCTAATAGCTGCTCGGTCTGGATAGGCAACTGTTTGTGAGATTCACTTAATTGATCCTTTCATGGTTCAGGTAGAAGGGTTTGGGCTAGCTGTGATGTTCTGTTTGCATGGTTGGGTGTTTATGCAGAGATCAGCCATCCAGGCAAAATGTTATTAGGCTTAGCAGTTGCCTTGGGCTTTTTTAGGTTTGTTGGCATGTGGTATTCTCATCACAGATTTCAGAGCAGATGCTTCTTTTATCAATTATATTCTTCAGTATGAAAATATTGCTTTGTCATATGCAAGTTATATTATTTTCTAAAACAAAATGTAATAAGAAAGAAATTAGAAAGGTGGTTATGAGGAAGATGCTATGAGTGAATATTCAGACCAAAGCTTTCCAAAAGCTCAGCTGTATTAAATTAGGTCTTGGACTGCAGCCCAGTTTTTGCTCTAACTTCTCTTTCCTCATGAACTAACGAAGTTTTCCATTCTCATCTAAGTTTACTGCAAAGAAACAGAGACAGAGCCTCTTAAGAAAGAAATTAGAAAGGTGGTTATGAGGAAGATGCTATGAGTGAATATTCAGACCAAAGCTTTCCAAAAGCTCAGCTGTATTAAATTAGGTCTTGGACTGCAGCCCAGTTTTTGCTCTAACTTCTCTTTCCTCATGAACTAACGAAGTTTTCCATTCTCATCTAAGTTTACTGCAAAGAAACAGAGACAGAGCCTCTTAAGCACCACC
>NW_008667457.1:0-11282 GCF_000695815.1 Acanthisitta chloris | reverse complement strand
TTCCCAGAGAGGTGACAAGAATTATCACCTGGATTCAACACTGTTTATGTACACAAGTGTAGTCGTATCTCTCTCATTTCCCAGAAACCAAAGAAAATCCTGACCCAAGAGTACATGCCTCCAAAGCAATCTCTCCCAGCTAAGACCTTGAGGAGCCCTTGAGGGAAAGGCAGGGACACAGGCTGGTTGAGTTGCTACAGTAAGCAGTTCAATTTTGATTATTTGTTTCTTTAGACAGCAAAGATTTATACATTGGTAGTTGTTGGGGTTTTTTTAATTAGCACAACAGTGACTGTAAGATTGGGCTCTGGGTCTCCGATGTGGCCTAAAAGAATCACTTTTACGATCCCTGTTTTCTTAGAAACCTAAATAATGCCCTATTTTAAGGGATGTGCAATCTACAGCTCTGAACAATGCTCTGTTAATGATTTCTGAACCACTTCTCCAACAGCCCCTTAATGCACTCTCTCTGACAGTGCAGACATACCCTTTCTCATTAGTGGCTTCAGGCCATTCATTCACAATAGTAAATGTACAGACAAACATTACAAATTTGTGTAAGATTAATCTAACATAATATCTGATTGCCAAAAGCGCTGAGCCATATCTCACAACTTTACTTAACAAAGGGCTATTTAGACAAAAGGATTATGTGCTGCAATTCTAAACATCATGACATAGGAATTTTAGGTCCGAAAACAAGGATCTTTGCATGACCCAATTCTAAAAACCCTGAAGGATCAGAAGATTTCTCCCCAAGCTGTTCCTGTATGGCTACAGCCATTAGTAAACTTCTGTTTGGTTGGATGTGTCACCAGGGCCCTCTTCCCTCTGACTCAACCCTCTTGCAGGCTGAGCTGCTACGCCACAATCCACTCAGAGCTGGCTGCCTGCAGGCACCACATTTTGATATGATTTGGACACAATGATTTAGTATTGTCTAGGACTTCATTATAAGCTGTAACAAACTATAGTTGGCAAGGTTTCCTACAGTCAAAGGAATCTGGGTGACTTTAGACATAATCAACATAAGCAGAGTAATCTGATTTATGGTGGTTTTAGAACAAGGTTATCTTCTATTCCCTGACCTGAAAGTAAGCATCTGTTGACCTTTTATTTTATTTCCTTAGACTTCTTGCTCCTTCATCTAAATTACAAACAAAAGGTCTGGGTGGTAGGCCTAGATAGAAATCAGTTGCTCTTAAGCAGTGCTAGAGCACTACACTCTATCTCCATCCAAATGGTGGTGAAAGCAGGTTATTTATTTTTTCCCAAGGCTTTCAGTAGCTCAGCTGTATTGCAATGATTCAATTAGCTTATTGGTTCTTACTTAATAGTGCCTACTACATGTTATTTTGGGTTATTATCTCTTTAGTTTCTCCTCTATTTTTTTATAAGTTACTAGTTTCAGATCTTCATCCACTACTGCTCTGGGGAAAATGAAATCTATCTTTTACTGAAACTCTCTAAAGACTCTAATATAAAGTAAAAATATATCATTACATTTCGGCCATTTCCTTTTACATCTTCCGTTTTGGCTCCATACTATTGTTCAGGACTTATTTCTTACTTCAGTAGCAGATATGAATTGGTTGAAACAATATTTATCTCACATATATCACTTGAAAGACAAATTAAATAAACAACCAAAATGATGCTAATAATAGCTTTGTTATTTGAGACTCTTTTTTCCATATGATAGCCTCTATCAAAATGTTTTAAAGTCTTAAAGCCATAAATCCCGTAGCATTTATACACAGCAGGCAAAAAAATAAAGATCCTGTGAAATGCTTTGTAATCTTACTCTGCACAAATCAAAGGGGTTGCTTTGCATCTAAACTGAACTTGAATGTGAAGGGAAAATGTAGGAAATCAACTTCAGAACTGACAAAACAGAGAACAACTGAATGAAGACAATCCTGAGAAAAGCCTACCATTTTCAGAGAAATTGATTATTTCTGAGAAATTGATGGTGCATACACAAACAAGAACATTTAATCTTTTATGATACAAATATATTAATGGATCATCTCTATGCAAAAACAGAATGTAGAGCATTAATAACATGATCACTATTTTCGTTAATACGTTATGGACATGGTGCAATTTGAGTGCTTGCAATAAAACTGTTTCACCGTAAGACTGTCTGCTAACACTGATGCAACTCTTTTCTATGTCTGCATGGGTATTTTGTAGGCAGAAGTCAAGAAAATAGAATAAAATATCGTGGAGGGTCACTGCTGACTGCAATTACGATCCTGGAGTGCAAGCCTTGCAATCCCCAAAAGCTAAACTTTATATCAAATTCATTTGGTTCGTTGTAACTTTTTATTATTGCTATTCCCTTTCATTTCCCTTGTTATGTGTTTAAAGTAGCTGTAGGTTGTAATTTTGGGGACATGTCAGGAGAAACACTGTAGATAAAAGGATACTAAACCATTGAGTTAACTGCATTTCATCTCCCTGAACTGATGGCAGTAATTATTAGACAGCAATTGAGGGTAGTCATCCTTCATTCTTTCACCCAGGCAACTGATTTTTTGGGGTCAGCTGAAATGTGATCTGGAGAGCCCCAGTGTGGCAGAAAGTGCTGTATGAGGTGGTAGCCTTCTCTCTTGGTCCTGTGGAGTACAGGACTTCCTACAAACTACCCATGGAAATTGTGGGGATAACCACATCCTTTACTACTCACACATGGTTGTACCTCTTGTTTTTCCACAGAACCAGAAGGGAACTAGTCCTAGTGGCAGAGAAAGGAGGAATCATGGCTCATTTTAAACACATCTTGAACATGTGGAAAATAGTATCTATACAGGTGGTGTTATGGGTAGACCCTGTGTTGGGAAGAGAGAGGCACAGGTGCAGAAGCAGGGCTAGTGCAAAGCAGCAGTGTGTAGGGCTGTTTGTAAACAGGCACAAGACTGTGAGATATTGGTAGCATGAGTATCCTACCATTTTGGTACTATCTGCTTTTACATGTCTAATTCTGCCTTGGGTCTATTGCTTGTATTTCCTAGGATAATATATAAACAGTAAAAGGGGCTGAAATATGTCTGCAAAGACTTTTGCACAGTGACCATTTTGTAACATTTACGACTAAATTTTAATGCAACAGATATAACTAGCAAAATTAGATCAAAACATCAAAGAAAGGTCTACTATTTACTCAAATTACTCATGAAGATTTCCATTTGAGTCATGTTATACATGTGCCAACAAAATATCACAATGCCATTAAGTATAGAAAAAATGGTGACATTTTAGGCAAGTCATGAGTGATGTTTTAGAGGGCACTTTGAGGAGGCAGGGAAGCAGCTACTTGTATGTATCATTATCTGCTGTTAATAATGTACCCCTTTTGAAAGAGGAATACTCATTGCCATAGCTATAAGTGGATGACAGTTTTCAAAAACATCCCACTCGGCAAGAAGGTGATGGAGCACTGGCCTGCTATCACCTATGTACCTTTAAAACTACACTTCTCCAAGACAAATTAATGTAATGCAGCACATAGCAACCATGAGTGTAGCTTTTCAGTTTTGAATGTATCTTGTCAGGGTGACTATATCTTGCTTTAAACACAGTGGCTCATGATGAGATGGGGAATGAGGAGAAGTAAATTATATCAAAGGTGAACAGTCACAACTTATACAGAAGGGAAATATGAGGAGAAAAACAGAGAGGAGAATGCTTGTCTCAGAGAAAGAAGGATCCAAACATAAAGGCAGCTGTGGATAAGAGGGGAAGAATGAGGCAGGATGATGAGCTGTGCACACACCTGTGCAAGCAAAGTTATGATGAGGCAATGAAGAGCCCAAACAGTGGCAGTGCAGATGAGGATTACAAATTGGATGGTGGGGGCAGGTGGGGTGGGGTGTGGTATTTGTACAGAAATGATCTTGGTTTTCAGCTTGACAATCTGCACAATCTGCCCTGATGCCAAATTTGCCCTTATACTTGACATGTGAGAAGGTCTCAGACACATCAAATATATCATAAATGGAACCATATCTTAAATGCAAGGCAGTTTCTAAGAGAAGAAAAGCAGCAGCTTCTCTGTCAGTAACTAACCGCAGGAGTGCTCTTATACCCCTTCACACAGTAAGCAGCTGATGATAAACCAACCAATTGTGTGTATGGTTTAACTGATTCTTTTTGGTTTTGAGGGTGATGTTGCTTATTCCATGACTACTTTGAATGCTGGAGCCAAAGCTCAGTGTCTTTCATGTAAGTGCTATCTAGCTGCTTTTTATTCCCCTTCACTTCAAGTTCACCACAGAAAACCTTTTTTCTTTTTCATCTGATGTCATTTTTCTTATACATGTGAAGGGAATGCAAAGTGTAATCTAGATTGGCAACCTTGAAGATACATTAATCATATAGAATATAATGAATGTTATATGTTGTGATACATATTTCAAGGCTTATTTGTGTAAGTCAACTATAAATTAAACCAGGAAAAAAACAGTGCAACAGCCTGTCACCTATAACATCTTCCGGAAGGATTCTTAAATTATGCTGCAGTCTTTCCCCACATGTGGATTTACAATAACAACAACAACAAACAAAGACCTCTTCTTTTCCCCAGAAAGTCATGACAGAATCCATCATTTCACCAGAGTAAAAAATATGCTTTATAACATATTTTTATTATTAGAGAAGAAAGTTCAAGTATAGATTGTCAACATTAGGGACTGTTACTATTCACCATGTTGGGCATATCATGAAGGAGCATACTTAGTTCGAGTAGGAGTGAATCTGTAGTCACATACTGTGCTGGAACATGACAGTTATATTTGATCATTGACTAAAATGTACAGTGTTAGAGTAAAGCCATTCAAAAAAATGTTTTACTGTATCTATATAAAGTGTAATATATATTATACACAAATATTCATTTGATTTGGAATTCTCTATCAAAATGTGTCTACATTAAGCATACATAGTAAGCAAGAAAGAAAATTCAGTTCTGAAACTTTGCTGTACTACAAAATATTTTGTATTGTTATCATTTTCATTTCAGTGAAATTTAGGGATTTCCATGTATAGGCTAATAAGCACTGCAGTTTGGATGTTGAAAAGAATATTAAGCCATTATGGTGGGAAGTTAGTGTAAGACAAACTTAGAAGTTCATATAAATAAAGATTATGTGAGTCAGTTTTATTTCATTAATCTTCCTTAATGACTCTATGCTGTGAGATGTTACAGTACTTACTGTCTTCCCAGGCAATTTACTTCTAAACATATCCCAAAATATAAAATTGCTACACATATGAAGAGCTAGAACTCTTTTCTGTGAAATCTGAATGATCTTAGCACTTTTTTTCAAGTTCAGGCTCCTATTTTTCATGTGGATCTCTGCTCTTTGTCTTTTTCTGTAATGTATTATTTACATATTTTTTATATTTATCTTTATTTACTTATCTTGCATTCTTATAACCGTCTATATTGGTCTCACCACTTAGCTAATGCATTGTTACTTGTCATACTAACACAGTAAGAATGAACTAAAATTTTGCACCAACACAGCAATTTTTAGTGGAAATTGATAACAATTTTATTGCCACCTCAGTGTGGTCTACTACCACCTGCAGCTTTACTACTGGTAGCCATTGCATCGTGTATGGATCAAGGGCTCAGACACCTGTTATGAACAGTGCCTTCAACTACATTTTTGTGTTCGATGGAGTAAAACAATATCAAAGGAAAGATCTTCAGGAATAAAGAAGTGGATTCCAGAGAGGATGAGAGGAATTATGCAGATGTGTCTATGATTCTGCAAGGTAGTCTATTTGTCCTCATAAACAACAGTTTCTTTATATCTTTTAATCTGGTATAAAAATTCTATTTACATTTAAATGCAAAAAATAACCAACACCAAAGCCACACATAGTGTGGCCTCACCTGTCAGCAATTTCAAGCTGTTGCTTGCAGCAAAATTGACTACAGATGTGTCTGCTGCACTGAAACTCCAAGTTAACAATTAAATTTGTTTTAAATGTACAGGTGGAATTCTCCAACCTTGCTCCTTGGAGTTTGGACCAAACTTCATGTTTAGGCTGTTACATGGTAAGCATGCTAAATAAAACACAATTCTTTCTGCAGGTGCTCCATACCTTTGAAAATCTGGAGGTAGGCAGCTACTGGTCAGCCCAAGGGACTAGCTTCAGATGCCCAAATTCTCTCATATTTTGTGTTCCATGAACTTTCTGGTGTTAAATGGATCTGTGCCTTTCAACATCCATGCTCTGGCATTGATTCCCCATCTATACAGCACTGAATTCTGAAGGCCTTGGAAAGATGGCCATGAAATTATTGCCACATCTGCTATTTGCCCAGTAGCACTGACATTCTTCTGATATTTTTGCAAAGGCTTTCCTGTGAAGTCTAGTACATTTTCCACAGTGCTCTTCAGTCCAGGATGTGCTGGGAATGTACTTCACCCTGCTCTGTCCCTCTGAGCCCTCTGGGTGCATTCAGAAACATCTTGCAGCATCTGGACCCACGGAGTTTTCCCCCTGTGACAGCCTTTGCTTTATTGTCTAACAAGTTGCTATGGGAACAGTGAGGCACATACGATAACCCCTAACAGCATAAACCAATTGGGTTTAGGTCTAATAACTTGAGAAAAGCTTCAAAGAGTTGTTTGGGGCTTTTTTGTTTTGGTTGAAAAATAAAAGACATATATCTCATGTACCAGTCACAGCCTTTTAGAGCGAAGTGCACAACCAGATGGTAACTTACATATATATGTCAACATAACCTGCATGAGGGACTTTAGCAAAGGAGAACTTAATATTTATCTGCCAGAAGCTCACATTATTCAGACAAATTGTGCTCTGGGCTTCTATGCAGAGCTCTGACATGTTAGGAAGGACACACTTCAAACAGAAAGTTCAGCCTTGTGGAAACTGTGCAGCAGCATCTCTGTAAATGGCCAGTTCAGTCACACCTCGGCACAGACAGAGTAGTAACTCTATCTAAAGTAGGCAGCTTTTGTAGTCTCAAGAAAATGTATGTGCATGCAAGATAAATATTTTTTCAGGCATATAGGTTAGGTTTTTGTTGTGGGAAGGGGGCAGTGAAATCTTATGTGGAACATAACAAACTCTGTAGCTAAATTTGATGGTTTTCTTCTCAGCAAGATTTTTGGCCATGTTGACATAACTCATAACTTAAACCCACACTTTTTTGCTTATTATGATACAATCTGTCCATGATGTAGAGTTATGTTGATATCACTAAAGGAAACCTTTTTATTTGCCTTGATTTTCTATATTTTAGTAGTATAAAAATATTTTTATATTCAAAAGGCACTCAGTAACTGTGAGTTCTCTTACAGTGCATCCTAATCCAACATACTCTGAGAACAGAAGCAACATTGAACAGTGAGAACAGTAAGAGTTTCTTTTCAAATCAATAAATAAACTCTATCAAAAAAGCCAAGAAAAATGCAATTAAACTAATTCCCTATATGGAAACAAACTAAGATTAGCTAATTGAGGATGTAATTTGTAATACTATTACTGTGGGTGCAGTTCACATCCTTGTTTTATTGCATCAGTTTGGGGTTTTGTTTTTGTTGTGACATAAAATTAGTCATTCAAATTTGCTCTGAGCTGAAACATGGCTTACAGAACACCACTTAGCTCCAACTGTATTTTTTTCCCTACGTCAATGGCAAAATCTTCTTTTTCTCCAGGGTATTGTGTTGCTTGATTAAGTTATATGTAGGAGACAATAGTCTAATTTGAAGCTGATGCTGATAGAACCAGCCATTCCAAAATTTTAAATTAGAGTGTATCGGTGAAATAGTAATCAAATGTGCCAGGGTTGCATGCAGCAACCCCTTCAAAGTGTTTCTATTCATCCAGAGTCTCAACTGTTAAAGTTATTAACAAAAAAAAATTGTTTGATACCTGTTTGCTCCACATAACTCTTCTTTACAAGCATAGGAAAAGACACTTCTGTAAGTGAGAAAGAATCATAAGGTCCAACCACTTTATCCCACCTTTGTAGGCAGAGGCAGTGACAAGATGGGTATAAAAGCAGTAGCCCATATTTCCATGTGCAGCTGGGTCCTCAGAAAATTTGTGTTTTGTGCTGAAATCCCATCCATCTGGGTCTGCTTTACATGGTTTCCCAGGCTTGCCAGAGGAGAGCTGGTGAAGGGACAGGCAACATGCCCACATCTACACTAATCATATGCAAACTGGATTCAACTAACAGCTCAGACTCCAGTATCATAGAATCGCATCATAGAATTTTAGGGGTTGGAATGGACCTTATGGATAATCTAGTCCCAACACCCCTTGCCATTTGCAGTAAAACTGCAACTGGAAGGTCCCCAGCTGCAGAGGTCAGCCAGCACTGCCCAGAGGAGAAGTGCCCAGAAGCATGGCATGACAAAAGCAATGGCCTACAGGACCTGCTGCACCATGCGTCACGGAAACCAGGTAGGCAAGGCAACTACAGCATTTGGGCTTGCTTATAGGAAGCCAAAGGAAGATGTAGTGAAATACCTTTCTGCAGAAGGCACATATTTTTGCTTTAAGATTATATTTTCTGTGGTCAGTTGTAAAGATCCATAGTGAATGATGACACGACATTGACAGGAAAACATACGGAGCAGTTTGCTACTGCTTTCTAAGACCTGAAATGAGTTCTTCCTTCTGGGGTTTGTGACCAACACTATTCTTCCTCAGCCTTTAATTGACAAAATTTGAAACAGTCTGTATATGGGATTAGTTTGTACATAGGAAAATTGGAATGTTATAGGCATATCAGTCAGTAATCAGGAAAATGTATCACCTTCACTATATATCTTTGTTTCTGTGTGTCATCACACAGTGAATTAAAGTCTTTCTGTTTTATTTGAATCTAATTTAAAATTTGCTATATCACACTGCTGCATCCACAGTGCTTCTGTCACTAGTGATGAATTAACCCACAAGTTAAAAATGAGAAACTGAAGCACATTGTAAAAACTGCAGTTGAATCAACACTTTACAATATTGATACATCTAAAAGCATCTGCAGCCCACTCCAAGCAGTAGAAACCACAAACCCCTCTATGGTCAGATGCTCTCATAAATCTTAGAGAAATGTGTTAATTTTTACAACATGTTCTCAGGGGTGCTTCGCTCCTTGTTAAACTTGAAAGTGTTAATGATAAGTCTCTTAAGCAAGTTATCTTCCTTTCCTTTTAAATAATTATTTTTCAGGACTGATATATGGTTTGATCCTAATTTTGCTTAAGAAAGTGAAAGTGTTGTCATCCAAGTGCTTCTCCAGACAAGGGTTTGTTTCTCAGTGACAGCTTCATTAAGAACCCTTGGTATTCCCTATGCCAGCCTTTCCTCTTTGCCATTATTCTATTACTCATTTGGTTTTCCTTAGCTTAATACTTGTAAAGAACAGATTAATATCACAGGTAAGCAGATTATGCAAAATAATGAGTAATGTCTAGTTTTCTACAAAAGTTAGAAAAACATTATCTAACAGAAGATTATTATGTATTTATTTACTACTGATTATATCTAAATGTTTTTCTCCAAAGCATCTGTTACCGGCCCCAGGATACTGTGCTAGACAGTCCATTATTTGAATTTGATATGCCAACCTCTATGTCCCTAATTGTGCTGATGACAGCACCCCTGAGCTGAAGTCAGGCTATAGTTATGTGAATTCCTCCCTGGGTGTAGACCTAGCAGGGTGGCCTGAAACATAGTCTCAAAGTTGGGCAAATGCTGGAAAAAGACTAGTGTAGAGCTAGTCCTGCTGTTTTCTAGTTATTGTCTGTCAGGGAAATGTTCTCCAAGGGGATGTTGCAAAGGAATGCAATTTAGAACAGCCTAATACTCCCCTGATTCTTGTGACTAGAGCCAGGGCTGGATCTGTGATGGAGGAGGCACACAGCTATCAAAAAATCAGCTTTGTCCCCTCCCTTGTCTGATGATGAACAAACTTTGGAGGAAGGAGAGTATAGTACAAAGTGCTGAATAACCACCAGACATAGCTGTTCAGCTGCCTACTTCCAGACTGCTCTTTATGCAATTGCCATGGCATTTCCCATGCACATCTACTGCTACATGCAATCAACAGCAAGTTGAATTAAAAGCCTTTTTCTGAAAATGTAAGTTATCTTCCTGTCAGTCTCTAGGAAATACTCAGGTTAAAGCGGCATATTTATCAGAGTGCTCCTGAAACTGCAGAGGTAAATCCAACCAATTCTGCTTCTGTTACAAAATCATCTGCTCATTTTTAGTAATTGTACCTATAAGGAGTTTTCTCTTTGTCCTGTAAATGTCTGTGAGAGGAAGTTTGAAGTCCTGTTGAGTCAAGAGCAAAGAAACAAATAAGCTAAGTCATTCATAACTACTGTGGTAACTTCTTTCCTCTGCTCTTAAAAAAGAAATACATATTTATGCTATTGCTTGATGTAATGGAGAAATCATTCACAGCAAAGTAACAAAAGCCCAGACTCATTAAGCATGACCCTTCTCCAGAATTATCCTTATAGCTTTCTCTCTGGAGAAAGGATGGTGTAATAGGATATTGCAGTTAAATAGAGATGCTGGTAAACCAGCTTTCAGCAAGCCTTTTCTATTAATACATTTAGTAATGGCAGCTTTCATACTATTAATACAAAAAAATGCCTGAAAAAATATGATGACTTCTTCCACAAAGCTCCATAGAAAAAAAATTTAATGAATGGACTTATGTTCATAGACCTTGTGAAATGAGAGGGGTACTGGACACCACTCAGCATAAAAGGTTTGTTTGAAAAAGAGACCATGACAAAGGAGACCCTAACAGTGGAGCCATATACCTTTATGTCTTATGCTCTTTCTCCTACAATCTATAATCAACACATGGAATTCACACAGGTGGATTTTTGGAAAAAAAGTAAAATACTTTGACTTCCTGCCATTCAACAGATTCATCTGCACAGACAAGGTGCCAGGACTTCAATATGTTTTCTCACACAGTTAAAGAGCTCTTTCAAAGGCAAACAATATATTCACAGTGATCGGATGATGGAGACATCAGTAAGCAATTTGTACATATGAGGAAAAAAATAAAATTAGCTTGGAAAAAAAGAAAGGATGTCGAGGGACAGGATCTGGCATTGTGGTGGTGTGTTGGAGCAACCAGGCAGCTGACAGAGGCAGGAATGGAGTGAGGCTCAGTGTTCAGCTGGCTGCTCCTATGTGCAACTGTGTCAATCCCACTGTTCTGTGTTTGTGCACCTCTTGGGTGGAAAAATAAAAAAAAAAAA